>NC_056745.1:1445476127-1445536127 GCF_019279795.1 Protopterus annectens
TTTTTATTTTTTAAAAAAAAAATTTCCTTTTTTTTCCCTTTTCCACTCCTGTTTAAAAATCCCCCCCTAAAAGGTTTTTAAAGACCACTTTGCCTAAGTTTTGGGTTTTTTTTTTTAGGGTGGATTTGGATTTTTTGAGGTGGAGCATGTCCATTAATTCCGGATTGGACATGGCCTTGTATGTCAGGCACATGTCACTTCTGAGCAGACGGTATGCGACAGAATAGAGCTGGAGTTTCTTCAATCTGGCAGCATATGACAGATTTTGGAGTCCCTTTATCCTTTTAGTGAGGAACTTTTGGGGTCTCTCCAATTGCTGCAGATGTTGGGTGAGATACATCCCGAATTGGGCATTGTACTCGATCATTGGTCTGATAAGTGAAGAGTACAGGGGAACAATGACCTCACTAGATCTGGATGTGAATCCCTTCATGATCAGGTGGGCAATGTAGAAGGTCTTTCTAACCACTTTAGCAACGTGAGTGTCAAAAGAAAGGCCACTGTCAACCTGGGTCCCCAGGTCCATGATAACCTCTTCTGTGCTTAGTGAATTGCCACCCATATGGTAGCTTGGGGTTACCTTGTTTTTCCTGAAGGGTATGACTATACATTTTTTGGCGTTTAACTTCAGGCCATGGCTCTGGCACCAGCTATCTGTTTCCGTGAGTCCCTTATGAAGGATATCCATGTCCGATGCACTTTCCACTATGGCGCCCAGTTTGCAGTCGTCTGCAAACTTTGTCAGCCAAAGTCCTCCCATGTTGGCCTGTACTTCTGAGAAGTAGATGCCGAACAATAGGGGGCCAAGGACTGAGCCCTGTGGGACACCACTTGTGACCGGCTTGGAGTCTGACATAAGCGCCAGCAACTCTAACCCTGTGGGTTCTGTCCTTAAGCCAGTTTGCAACCCATCTTGTGACATATGGGTTTACATTTAAGCTGGTAAGTTTTCTACAATACCGAGTGGGGTATTGTGTCGAGCCTTGCAAGGTCAAGGTAGGCTGTATGGACTGCCTTTCCCTCATCAATGGCCTTGGTGACTGTTTGAAGAAGTCGACCAAGTTCAAAAGGCATGATCTGCCCTTGTGAAGCCAAACTGGGTGGGTCCAATGTCTGCAAGTCCCTATATCTTTGTTTATGAGCTCCATTATGATCCTCTCCATAGCTTTGCAGACTAGACTTGTTAAGCTTATGGGGTAATTACCAGGGTCTGTAGAGGCACCGCCTTTGTGGAGTGGGACCACAGTTGCCGTCACGCCACTCCTTGGGCACGTATCCTGTGGTAGGCTGAGATTAAACAGCTGCCTTATGTGCGGGTTTAATTCCTCATTTAGCTCGTGTAGCACACAGCCAGGGACACCATCGGTCCCATTGATGCTGTGTTTTTAGCTTTAGAGAGAGCAGCTTTCACCTGCGCATTTGAGATGTCTGGGAGGCTACACTCCGCTGGGATAGTTATCTCTTCTTTAGGGGAGAGGGGTGAAGTTTGCACTGAACCTGTCTGCCAGTATGTTGGCAATGTCTGTGGGTTCAGTGATTTTTGTATCATTTTGGACTAATTCTGAGCATATCTGGGAGTTTCCACCCAGGTTCCTAACATAGCTGAAAAAGGCCTTATGATTGTCCTTTGAATCCATGGCAATATTTCTCTCAAAATTGGCCTTAGTTGATTTTATGAGTGCTCATATTTTTTATCTAATAATGATCAGGGGTGACTTCCCTTTTATGGATTTTGTTCTATCATGTAAGAGTCTTGGTTTTATTTGGGATTGCCTGATCCATGCAGTCCTGGAGGTGTTCATAGAAGGCATTTGTAAGGGCTTCCACAGCTTGGGTTGTGGTTTCCACTGGCTCAGGGGCCTTGAAGGATACCACACCAGTCTTGAGTAGTGTGAATTTTGCTTTAGAGAAGTTCTTCACTGTGGTCTTTTTTGTTTGGGGTGGGGGCGGGATGTGGATTTCCAGTGAGATTAGTTTATGATCAGATCTCACCAATGAGGGATATACTTCTGGTGGAGCATTTTGTCCCCATGTTTGTGATAATGAGATCTAGTATATTTTCTCCTCTCGTGGGAACAGTGACTAGCTGTTCCATGGCATTTGAATTTATGAACTCCAGGAACCATTGGGCTAGAAAGTTAGGGCTTGAGTAATGTTCCCACTCTATATTCAGGTAGTTGAAGTCACCCAATATGATGGTGTTTGGAGATACATTTATACCCTCCAGTGTCTTCAGGAAGGCTGTGTGGAGTTTCTGAGTTTGAGAGGGTGGCCTGTAGCATGCTACAATTTGTAGAGCAGTTTTGCCTATGGTTAGTTGCACCTGGATGGTTTCCAAAGCTTCGTGCATTGCCACCAACCTGGAGGTGTGGGTATCCTTTATGAATATAGATACACCCCCTCCTTTTGTGGCGTGGTCCGGGTTTTGGGGCCAGAACGCATGATATGAGGTAAAACCTAATAGTGCCGGGGTGCTCTCAGGAGCCTTGAACCAGGTTTCAGTTACAGCACAGAAATCGATTTTCTCCATACTGAGAAGGGCCTTGAGTGCGTGCATTTTGAGATTTAGACTTCTGGCATTGAGCAGCATTACCCTCAGTTTCTTCCCATTTTTGTTTTTTAGGGTGGTAGGTTTAGAATTTGAGCCTTGCCTGAAAAAGGCACTATGGGGGTGGCAAGAGCCTTAGCCAATATCCGGAATCCCAGGGGTGACAGGTGCAAGCCGTCCCTTGCGAAGCAGCGTGGCTTGTCAAGCATGTCATCCCAGGCAGACAGACACTGGATCCCCTTTGAATGACACCAGACATTAAGCCAATTGTTAAAGCTGATCATCTTGTCTCTATATTGTGGCATCATTCTTGGTGAAGGAAGGATACTGCTCAGGGTCAGGGTCATACCTGCCTGGGCTATATAATCAGAGAGCTCCTCTATGTCTCTTTTCATGTAGTCCAGGGAGGTACGTCTCAGGTCGTTCACACCAGCATGGACAATGACTGTGTCATATTTGTACTTGCCGTGGAGTGACCCGAGTGCTTGTGTTATGTGGTGGATTCTAGCGCCCGATAGGCAGCTTACTGTGACCCCCTCCTTGTTCAGCCTGGTGAGTGGGACGTCAGTGTGTCTGACTATGGAGTCACCTATGACAAGTATGTTTGGTCACTGCCACATGCCTACAATTGTAGTGAATGCTTACAACATTACTTAATGCTATATAAGTCGCTGCCACATACTTACTACTGTAGTGAGTGCTTAGGACATTGCTAAATGCTAAATAAGTGACTGCCACATATTTACAATTGTAGTGAGTGCTTAGCACGTTACTACATGCTATATAAGTCACTGCCACGTACTTAAAATTGTAGTGATTGCTTAGGACATTACTAAATACTATATATGTCACTGCGACATACTTACAATTGTAGTGAGTGCTTTGAACATTACTCAATGCTATATAAGTCACTGCCACATACTTACAATTGCAGTAATTGGAAAGGATGTTACTAAATTCTATATAAGTAACTGCCACATACTTAACAGTTGTAGTGATTGCTTAGGACATTTCTAAATGATCCAAAAAAATCCAAGGCAGGGAAACAGACCACCAGAATAAAAGGCAAAAGTAATGAGGCTTGACCACCAAAATAGCGTAGAATCAATTTAATTTCGCTTTAGGTCAGAAGACTTCATCAGAATACACATGACAAAAACTAAGCAACCTTAAATAACACATCAATTGATCAATTAACCAATAAAAAAACATTAATTAAAAAAGTTTAACAACGTTAAAGTGCAAGTGCAAATTATTTGAACAAGGAAGCAATGTTATGTTTATTAATACTTAATTTGCCATTCTTTAAAAAACATTTAATATTAATGGTCCCGTTTAGGCCAGGATATCTGTCAGATTTTAATCGGACCTGCCACAATGCTTCCCTTTGCTCAACAAAATTTCTAAAATCCCCCCCCCCCTTAAATCAGATTTACAAACTTCAAGAACAGAAAATAAAAATTTTTTAAAATTGCTACAAACAACAGTTTAAACAAAGCGTTAGTTTCATCGTGAGTCTTAATACTGTATAGATGCTCACGGATACGGGTTTTTAAACATCTAGTCGTCATTCCAACGTAAAAAGCTGGACATGTACAACATAACCCAATGTACACTACCCCCTTGGTACAACAATTGACATATTCAGGTACCGAAAGGGTCTTGTCTATAGTTTCGATAACAATTAATGGCCCTACAGACAAAAACCGGCACGTGTTACAATTGTAACAAGGAAAAACACCCTTTGTGTTTGTTTTGTTACTAACTAATGGTGTATAATTAGCCTCCAATGCCTTTTTGATGTTAAAAGTATTTCTGAAAACAAAAGCTGGTTTCTCACCTAACACTCTAGAAATGTCATCATTCCCTTGAATGATTTTCCAGTTTCTTCGATCAAGTTTTTATAGCCGGTCCATCTATACTCATACCCAAGGAACAAACAGGACCAACAACGCCTTTGTTGATAAATGTATTAGAAGTTAATACGTCAGAATTAGTATCCACCTTGTAATCCAAAATAGCTGGATAATAGGTGTTTCTCCTACTTAAAACCAGTGTTATAGTGTCATCCAACACAATACTGGGATATCCCCTCTTTAAAAACAAACTTTTGATGAAAGAAATTTCATCATACAAATCCTGTTTGAATGAGGTCATTCGACAGGCCCTGATGAACTGTCCCTTGGGAATGTTCTTGATGGTGTTTTTGATGGGCACTGTCGAAATGAAGATAACTATTTGTAAAAGTCTCTTTACGATATATTCTACTGTTAAATTTATTTTCTAAGAAGTCCCATCTCAAGGAGACATCCAAAAATTGACCGATAATCCAGAATTCCCTAGTTCAAAATTTAAAAACCAACCTGTTTATTAATCTCTATAACAAAATCTCCCATTGTTTCTCTGTTCCTTCTATGATAAAAACAAATCATCGACAAACCTAAAGTATACCAACATTTCAAACCTGGTCTTTAGGGGTTAAAAGAAATCCTCCCACCAGGCCATAACCAAGTTGGCATAAGAGGGGCAGCCGAGGACCCATAGCTACCCCTCTTTTTTGTCTGTAATAGGAGTCCCCAAACAGAAAATAATTGTGATGAAGTAAAATATCAAGGAACCTACAAATGGTAGAAATTTGGCCAGAGCTAAATTCCTTGTATTTACCTAGTAAAATGCACACAGCATCTACCCCTTCGTCATGTGGAATACAAGTAAATAAGGATACCACGTCTAAAGTAAACATAATATGCTTACTAGGATCAAATGTACCTTTGATAGCAAAATTATTAACCCTATTTAAAAAATGCCATGAATCCTTGATAAATGATTCCTGTTTGGAAACCAAGGGTCCTAGAGCATCTAGAACCAATGAAATTCCCTCAGTAACTGAATGGGGAGAAGACACAATAGGCCTAAATGGGGGATCTGTAAGGTGTTTATGTGTTTTGGGAATACCAAATAAAACACCTACCCTAGGTTTCTCGATCACACAAAATTCGTAAACATCCAGGTCAATCTCATTGTTCATAAGGGCATCATATAACAATGAACGTATAAAGCCCTCTTTCTTCTTTATCTGATAGGGGGTAACAATTTCATATTCATCCTGGTTGTTTAACAAAACTAACATTTTGTTATTATATTGCTCCTGAGTCATAATGACAATGTTGCCTCCCTTATCGCTTTTCATGAAGCGCAAACTACCGTTCTTGTCACGCAATTTATTAAATGCTTTTCTTTCTTTAAAACTCAAGTTGTGCCTATATCTGGATTTACCAGAAAAAATATTTTCAAGCTCATTAACACATGACTCCTCGAAAATTTTGATAGTATGTAACAAAGGGGGATTATACACAGAAGGTTTAATCAAGGTATTATTACCAACAGGTATATCATTTAATATATAGGTAAGGTTTAATTTCCTAGAAAATTTTTTAATGTCCAACACTGTATTCCCATAGTCCGCTCTAACGGTAGGAACAAAGTTGAGACCACGTCTAAGTACATCAAATTAAATTCGTCACTAAAGATGGAATCAGTAAGATTAATAATGTCAAAGTTTTGTTTGTCTTTGTCTTTTTCTATTCCATCATCTAATTCTCTTCCTCAGAAGAATGGGAACCCAGGAACGTCCTGCTCCTGGTTAGCATGGATTTTTTGTTGTTTGGAACCCTTTTTCCTAAAAAAGCCGAACCACCTGAGTTCGACGTATCAGAGATGATATTCTCAGCCGAATTGCCAATGTTAGTAACACTGGTATTAGTAACAGTAGCCTTACTTGATCCGTCAGTCAAATTATTGCTGGTAAGATGACTAACGGTTTCATTACCCAGTTTACCGGATTCATGAAGCGCAAACTACCGTTCTTGTCACGCAATTTATTAAATGCTTTTCTTTCTTTAAAACTCAAGTTGTGCCTATATCTGGGTTTACCATTCAACGAAGCAGGTATGTCATTTCTTAAAATATTATGTGACAACAATACCGCTAAAATGACATACCTGCTTCGTTGAAGAAAGATACCAAAGTACCGAACATGGGATCACCAGTCTGCACGCCATTGGGGCATTTGAAAAACATTAGCCCTTTAGGCATAACTTTGAGCTCAATACATCGCTCAAAGTAACAATTCTCAATTGACAAAGACCGATACCTTTTCACCAGTCGTGTTAATAAATCCTGTTAAACCTTACCTATATATTAAATGATATACCTGTTGGTAATAATACCTTGATTAAACCTTCTGTGTATAATCCCCCTTTGTTACATACTATCAAAATTTTCGAGGAGTCATGTGTTAATGAGCTTGAAAATATTTTTTCTGGTAAATCCAGATATAGGCACAACTTGAGTTTTAAAGAAAGAAAAGCAGTTAATAAATTGCGTGACAAGAACGGTAGTTTGCGCTTCATGAAAAGCGATAAGGGAGGCAACATTGTCATTATGACTCAGGAGCAATATAATAACAAAATGTTAGTTTTGTTAAACAACCAGGATGAATATGAAATTGTTACCCCCTATCAGATAAAGAAGAAAGAGGGCTTTATACGTTCATTGTTATATGATGCCCTTATGAACAATGAGATTGACCTGGATGTTTACGAATTTTGTGTGATCGAGAAACCTAGGGTAGGTGTTTTATTTGGTATTCCCAAAACACATAAACACCTTACAGATCCCCCATTTAGGCCTATTGTGTCTTCTCCCCATTCAGTTACTGAGGGAATTTCATTGGTTCTAGATGCTACTCTAGGACCCTTGGTTTCCAAACAGGAATAATTTATCAAGGCTTCATGGCATTTTTTAAATAGGGTTAATAATTTTGCTATCAAAGGTACATTTGATCCTAGTAAGCATATTATGTTTACTTTAGACGTGGTATCCTTATTTACTTGTATTCCACATGTGAAGGGGTAGATGCTGTGCGCATTTTACTAGGTAAATACAAGGAATTTAGCTCTGGCCAAATTTCTACCATTTGTAGGTTCCTTGATATTTTACTTCATCACAATTATTTTCTGTTTGGGGACTCCTATTACAGACAAAAAAGAGGGGTAGCTATGGGTCCTCGGCTGCCCCTCTTATGCCAACTTGGTTATGGCCTGGTGGGAGGATTTCTTTAACCCGTTAAAGACCAGGTTTGAAATGTTGGTATACTTTAGGTTTGTCGATGATTTGTTTTTATCATAGAAGGAACAGAGAAACAATGGGAGATTTTGTTATAGATTAATAAACAGGTTGGTTTTAAATTTTGAACTAGGGAATTCTGGATTATCGGTCAATTTTTGGATGTCTCCTTGAGATGGGACTTCTTAGAAAATAAATTTAACAGTAGAATATATCGTAAAGAGACTTTTACAAATAGTTTTCTTCATTTCGACAGTGCCCATCAAAAACACACCATCAAGAACATTCCCAAGGGACAGTTCATCAGGGCCTGTCGAATGACCTCATCCGAACAGGATTTGTATGATGAAATTTCTTTCATCAAAAGTTTGTTTTTAAAGAGGGGATATCCCAGTATTGTGTTGGATGACACTATAACACTGGTTTTAAGTAGGAGAAACACCTATTATCCAGCTATTTTGGATTACAAGGTGGATACTAATTCGGACGTATTAACTTCTAATACATTTATCAACAAAGGCGTTGTTGGTCCTGTTTGTTCCTTGGGTATGAGTATAGATGGACCGGCTATAAAAAACTTGATCGAAAGAAACTGGAAAATCATTCAAGGGAATGATGACATTTCTAGAGTGTTAGGTGAGAAACCAGCTTTTGTTTTCAGAAATACTTTTAACATCAAAAAGGCATTGGAGGCTAATTATACACCATTAGTTAGTAACAAAACAAACACAAAGGGTGTTTTTCCTTGTTACAATTGTAACACGTGCCGGTTTTTGTCTGTAGGGCCATTAATTGTTATCGAAACTATGGACAAGACCCTTTTGGTACCTGAATATGTCAATTGTTGTACCAAGGGGGTAGTGTACATTGGGTTATGTTGTACATGTCCAGCTTTTTACGTTGGAATCTATACAGTATTAAGACTCACGATGAAACTAACGCTTTGTTTAAACACTCTGTTGTTTGTAGCAATTTTAAAAAATTTTTATTTTCTGTTCTTTAAGTTTGTAAATCTGATTTAAGGGGGGGAGGGATTTTAGAAATTTTGTTGAGCAAAGGGAAGCATTGTGGCAGGTCCGATTAAAATCTGACAGATATCCTGGCCTAAACGGGACCATTAATATTAAATGTTTTTTAAAGAATGGCAAATTAAGTATTAATAAACATAACATTGCTTCCTTGTTCAAATAATTTGCACTTGCACTTTAACGTTGTTAAACTTTTTAAATTAATGTTTTTTTATTGGTTAATTGATCAATTGATGTGTTATTTAAGGTTGCTTAGTTTTTGTCATGTGTATTCTGATGAAGTCTTCTGACGAAAGCGGAAATTAAATTGATTCTACGCTATTTTGGTGGTCAAGCCTCATTACTTTTGCCTTTTATTCTGGTGGTCTGATTCCCTGCCTTGGATTTTTTTGGTTTATTTAGTTGTGGTGTTTCGTTTGGTCATTTCAAAATGATATATAAGTCACTGCTACATACTTACAGTTGTAGTGAGTGCTTAGGATGTTGCTAAATGCTATATAAATCACTACCACATACTTACAATTGTAGTGAGTGCTTAGGATGTCTCTAAATGCTTTATAAGTCATTGCCACATACTTACAATTGTAGTGAGTGCTTAGGACATTGCTAAATGCTTTATAAGTCACTGCCACATACTTACATGTGCAGTGAGGGCTTAGGACATTGCAAAATGCTATATAACTCACTACCACATACCTACAATTGTAGGGAGTGCTTAGGATGTTGCTAAATAATTTATAAGTCACTGCCACATACTTACAATTGTAGTGAGTGCTTAGGACATTGCTAAATGCTATATAAGTCACTGCCACATACTTACAATTGTAGTGAGTGCTTAGGACTTTATTAAATGCTGTATAAGTCACTGCCACATTCTTACAATTGCAGTGAGTGCTTGGGATGTTGCTAAATGCTATATAAGTCACTGCCACAAATTTACAATTGTAGTGAGGGCTTAGGACATTGCTAAATGCTATATACGTCAGTGCCACATACAATTATAGTGAGTGCTTAGGATGTTGCTAAATGCTATATAAGTCACTGCCACATACTTACAATTGTAGTGAGTGCTTAAGTCATTAAATGCTATATAAGTCACTGCCACATACTTACAATTGCAGTGAATGCTTAGGATGTTGCTAAATGCTATATAAGTCACTGTCACATACTTAGAATTGTAGTGAGTGCTTAGGACATTGTTAAATACTATATAAGTCACTGCCACATACTTACAATTGTAGTGAGTGCTTAGGATGTTACTAAATGCTATATAAGTCACTGCCACATACTTACAATTGTAGTGAGTGCTTAGGACATTACTAAATGCTATATAAGTCACTGCCACATACTTACAATTGTAGTGAGTGCTTAGGACATTGCTAAATGCTATATAAGTCACTGCCACATACTTACAATTGTAGTGAGTGCTTAGGACATTACTAAATGCTATATAAGTCACTGCCACATACTTACAATTGTAGTGAGTGCTTAGGACGTTGCTAAATGCTATATAAGTCACTGCCACATACTTACAATTGTAGTGAGTGCTTAGGACATTACTAAATGCTATATAAGTCACTGCCACATACTTACAATTGTAGTGAGTGCTTAGGACATTGCTAAATGCTATATAAGTCACTGCCACATACTTACAATTGTAGTGAGTGCTTAGGACATTGCTAAATGCTATATAAGTCACTGCCACATACTTACAATTGTAGTGAGTGCTTAGGACATTGCTAAATGCTATATAAGTCACTGCCACATACTTACAATTGTAGTGAGTGCTTAGGACATTGCTAAATGCTATATAAGTCACTGCCACATACTTACAATTGTAGTGAGTGCTTAGGACGTTACTAAATGCTATATAAGTCACTGCCACATACTTACAATTGTAGTGAGTGCTTAGGACATTACTAAATGCTATATAAGTCACTGCCACATACTTACAATTGTAGTGAGTGCTTAGGACGTTACTAAATGCTATATAAGTCACTGCCACATACTTACAATTGTAGTGAGTGCTTAGGACATTACTAAATGCTATATAAGTCACTGCCACATACTTACAATTGTAGTGAGTGCTTAGGGCATTACTAAATGCTATATAAGTCACTGCCACATACTTACAATTGTAGTGAGTGCTTAGGACATTGCTAAATGCTATATAAGTCACTGCCACATACTTACAATTGTAGTGAGTGCTTAGGATGTTACTAAATGCTATATAAGTCACTGCCACATACTTACAATTGTAGTGAGTGCTTAGGATGTTGCTAAATGCTATATAAGTCACTGCCACATACTTACAATTGTAGTGAGTGCTTAGGACATTGCTAAATGCTATATAAGTCACTGCCACATATTTACAATTGTAGTGAGTGCTTAGGACATTGCTAAATGCTATATAAGTCACTGCCACATACTTACAATTGTAGTGAGTGCTTAGGACATTGCTAAATGCTATATAAGTCACTGCCACATACTTACAATTGTAGTGAGTGCTTAGGACATTACTAAATGCTATATAAGTCACTGCCACATACTTACAATTGTAGTGAGTGCTTAGGACATTGCTAAATGCTATATAAGTCACTGCCACATACTTACAATTGTAGTGAGTGCTTAGGACATTGCTAAATGCTATATAAGTCACTGCCACATACTTACAATTGTAGTGAGTGCTTAGGACATTACTAAATGCTATATAAGTCACTGCCACATACTTACAATTGTAGTGAGTGCTTAGGACATTACTAAATGCTATATAAGTCACTGCCACATACTTACAATTGTAGTGAGTGCTTAGGACATTACTAAATGCTATATAAGTCACTGCCACATACTTACAATTGTAGTGAGTGCTTAGGACATTACTAAATGCTATATAAGTCACTGCCACATACTTACAATTGTAGTGAGTGCTTAGGACATTACTAAATGCTATATAAGTCACTGCCACATACTTACAATTGTAGTGAGTGCTTAGGATGTTGCTAAATGCTATATAAGTCACTGCCACATACTTACAATTGTAGTGAGTGCTTAGGACATTACTAAATGCTATATAAGTCACTGCCACATACTTACAATTGTAGTGAGTGCTTAGGATGTTACTAAATGCTATATAAGTCACTGCCACATACTTACAATTGTAGTGAGTGCTTAGGACATTACTAAATGCTATATAAGTCACTGCCACATACTTACAATTGTAGTGAGTGCTTAGGACATTACTAAATGCTATATAAGTCACTGCCACATACTTACAATTGTAGTGAGTGCTTAGGACATTACTAAATGCTATATAAGTCACTGCCACATACTTACAATTGTAGTGAGTGCTTAGGACATTACTAAATGCTATATAAGTCACTGCCACATACTTACAATTGTAGTGAGTGCTTAGGACATTGCTAAATGCTATATAAGTCACTGCCACATATTTACAATTGTAGTGAGTGCTTAGGACATTACTAAATGCTATATAAGTCACTGCCACATACTTACAATTGTAGTGAGTGCTTAGGATGTTACTAAATGCTATATAAGTCACTGCCACATACTTACAATTGTAGTGTGTGCTTAGGTCATTACTAAATGTGATATAAGTCACTGCCACATACTTACAATTGTAGTGAGAGCTTAGGACATTACTAAATGCTATAAAAGTCACTGCCAAATACTTACAATTGTAGTGAGTGCTTAGGATGTTACTAAATGCTATATAAGTCACTGCCATATACTTACAATTGTAGTGAGTGATAAGGACGTTACTAAATGCAATATAAGTAACTGCCAGATACTTACAATTGTAGTGAGTGCTTAGGACATTACTAAATGCTATATAAGTCACTGCCACATACTTACAATTGTAGTGAGTGCTTAGGATGTTACTAAATGCTATATAAGTCACTGCCACATACTTACAATTGTAGTGAGTGCTTAGGACATTACTAAATGCTATATAAGTCACTGCCACATACTTACAATTGTAGTGAGTGCTTAGGACATTGCTAAATGCTATATAAGTCACTGCCACATACTTACAATTGTAGTGAGTGCTTAGGACATTACTAAATGCTATATAAGTCACTGCCACATACTTACAATTGTAGTGAATGCTTAGAAAGGTGCTAAATGCTATATAAATCACTGCCACATACTTACAATTGTAGTGAGTGCTTAGGACATTGCTAAATGCTATATAAGTCACTGCCACATATTTACAATTGTAGTGAGTGCTTAGGATGTTACTAAATGCTATATAAGCCACTGCCACATACTTACAAGTGTAGTGAGGGCTTAGGACATTGGTAAATGCTATATAACTCACTGCCACATGCTTACAATTTTAGTGAGTGCTTAGGATGTTACTAAATGCTATATAAGTCACTGCCACATACTTACAATTGTAGTGAGTGCTTAGGATGTTACTAAATGCTATATAAGTCACTGCCACATACTTACAATTGTAGTGAGTGCTTAGGACATTACTAAATGCTATATAAGTCACTGCCACATACTTACAATTGTAGTGAGTGCTTAGGACATTACTAAATGCTATATAAGTCACTGCCACATACTTACAATTGTAGTGAGTGCTTAGGACATTGCTAAATGCTATATAAGTCACTGCCACATACTTACAATTGTAGTGAGTGCTTAGGTCATTATTAAATGCTATATAAGTCACTGCCACATACTTACAATTGTAGTGAGTGCTTAGGATGTTGCTAAATGCTATATAAGTCACTGCCACATACTTAAAATTGTAGTGAGTGCTTAGGATGTTGCTAAATGCTATATAAGTCACTGCCACATACTTACAATTGTAGTGAGAGCTTAGGACGTTACTAAATGCTATATAAGTCACTGCCACATACTTACAATTGTAGTGAATGCTTAGAAAGGTGCTAAATGCTATATAAATCACTGCCACATACTTACAATTGTAGTGAGTCCTTAGGACATTGCTAAATACTATATAAGTCACTGCCGCATAACTACAATTGTAGTGAGTGCTTAGGATGTTACTAAATGTTATATAAGTCACTGCCACATACTTACAAGTGTAGTGAGGGCTTATGACATTGGTAAATGCTATATAACTCACTGCCACATACTTACAATTGTAGTGAGTGCTTAGGACATTACTAAATGCTATATAAGTCACTGCCACATACTTACAATTGTAGTGAGTGCTTAGGATGTTACTGAATGCTATATAAGTCACTGCCACATACTTACAATTGTAGTGAGTGCTTAGGACATTACTAAATGCTATATAAGTCACTTCCACATACTTACAATTGTAGTGAGTGCTTAGGACATTACTAAATGCTATATAAGTCACTGCCACATAGATACAATTGTAGTGAGTGCTTAGGACATTGCTAAATGCTATATAACTCACTGCCACATACTTAGAATTCTTGTGAGTGCTTTGGACATTACTAAATGCTATATAAGTCACTGCCATATACTTACAATTGTAGTGAGTGCTTAGGACCTTACTAAATGCTATGTAAGTCACTGCCACATACATACAATTGTAGAGAGTGCTGAGGACATTACTAAATGCTATATAAGTCACTGCCACATGCCTACAATTGTAGTGAGTGCTTACGACATTACTTAATGCTATATAAGTCACTGCCACATACTTACTACTGTAGTGAGTGCTTAGGACGTTGCTAAATGCTAAATAAGTGACTGCCACATATTTACAATTGTAGTGAGTGCTTAGCACGTTACTACATGCTATATAAGTCACTGCCACATACTTACAATTGTAGTGAGTGCTTAGGACATTACTAAATGCTATATAAGTCACTGCCACATACTTACAATTGTAGTGAGTGCTTAGCACATTACTACATGCTATATAAGTCACTGCCACATACTTAGAATTATAGTGACTGCTTAGGAAGTTACTAAATGCTATATAAGTCACTGCCACATACTTACAATTGTAGTGAGTGCTTAGGACATTGCTAAATGCTATATAAGTCACTGCCACATACTTACAATTGTAGTGAGTGCTTAGGATGTTGCTAAATGCTATATAAGTCACTGCCACATACTTACAATTGTAGTGAGTGCTTAGGATGTTACTAAATGCTTTATAAGTCACTGCCACATACTTACAATTGTAGTGAGTGCTTAGGACATTACTAAATGCTATATAAGTCACTGCCACATACTTACAATTGTAGTGAGTGCTTAGGACATTGCTAAATGCTATATAAGTCACTGCCACATACTTACAATTGTAGTGAGTGCTTAGGATGTTGCTAAATGCTATATAAGTCACTGCCACATACTTACAATTGTAGTGAGTGCTTAGGACATTACTAAATGCTATATAAGTCACTGCCATATTCTTACAATTGTAGTGAGTTATAAGGTCGTTAATAAATGCTATATAAGTCACTTCCACATACAATTGTAGTGAATGCCTAGGACGTTGCTAAATGCTATATAAGTCACTGCCACATACTTACAATTGTAGTGAGAGCTTAGGACGTTACTAAATGCTATATAAGTCACTGCCACATACTTACAATTTCTAGTGAGTGTTTAGGACATTACTAAATGCTATATAAGTCACTGCCACATACAATTGTAGTGAATGCCTAGGACGTTGCTAAATGCTATATAAGTCACTGCCACATACTTACAATCATAGTGAGTTCTTAGGACATTGTTAAATTGTTATATAACTCACTGCCACATACTTACAATTGTAGTGAGTGCTTAGGATGTTGCTAAATGCTATATAAGTCACTGTCACATACTTAGAATTGTAGTGAGAGCTTAGGACATTACTAAATGCTATATAAGTCACTGCCACAAATTTACAATTGTAGTGACTGCTTAGGGTGTTACTAAATGCTATATAAGTCACTGCCACATACTTACAATTGTAGTGAGTGCTTAGGACATTGCTAAATGCTATATAAGTCACTGCCACATACTTACAATTGTAGTGAGTGCTTAGGACATTGCTAAATGCTATATAAGTCACTGCCACATACTTACAATTGTAGTGAGTGCTTAGGACTTTGATAAATTCTATATAAGTCACTGCCACATACTTACAATTGTAGTGAGTGCTTAGGACATTGCTAAATGCTATATAAGTCACTGCCACATACTTACAATTGTAGTGAGTGCTTAGGACATTACTAAATGCTATATAAGTCACTGCCACATACTTACAATTGTAGTGAGTGCTTAGGACATTACTAAATGCTATATAAGTCACTGCCACATACTTACAATTGTAGTGAGTGCTTAGGACATTGCTAAATGCTATATAAGTCACTGCCACATACTTACAATTGTAGTGAGTGCTTAGGACATTACTAAATGCTATATAAGTCACTGCCACATACTTAAAATTGTAGTGAGGGCTTAGGACATTGCTAAATGCTATATAAGTCACTGCCACATACTTACAATTGTAGTGAGTGCTTAGGACATTACTAAATGCTATATAAGTCACTGCCACATACTTACAATTGTAGTGAGTGCTTAGGACGTTACTAAATGCTATATAAGTCACTGCCACATACTTACAATTGTAGTGAGTGCTTAGGACATTACTAAATGCTATATAAGTCACTGCCACATACTTACAATTGTAGTGAGTGCTTAGGACGTTACTAAATGCTATATAAGTCACTGCCACATACTTACAATTGTAGTGAGTGCTTAGGACATTACTAAATGCTATATAAGTCACTGCCACATACTTACAATTGTAGTGAGTGCTTAGGACATTACTAAATGCTATATAAGTCACTGCCACATACTTACAATTGTAGTGAGTGCTTAGGACGTTACTAAATGCTATATAAGTCACTGCCACATACAATTGTAGTGAGTGCTTAGGACGTTGCTAAATGCTATATAAGTCACTGCCACATACTTACAATTGTAGTGAGAGCTGTGGACGATACTAAAGGCTATATAAGTCACTGCCACATACTTACAATTGTAGTGAGTGCTTAGGACATTACTAAATGCTATATAAGTCACTGCCACATACTTACAATTGTAGTGAGTGCTTAGGACATTACTAAATGCTATATAAGTCACTGCCACATACTTACAATTGTAGTGAGTGCTTAGGACGTTACTAAATGCTATATAAGTCACTGCCACATACTTACAATTGTAGTGAGTGCTTAGGACATTACTAAATGCTATATAAGTCACTGCCACATACTTACAATTGTAGTGAGTGCTTAGGATATTACTAAATGCTATATAAGTCACTGCCACATACTTACAATTGTAGTGAGTGCTTAGGATGTTACTAAATGCTATATAAGTCACTGCCACATACTTACAATTGTAGTGAATGCTTAGGACATTGCTAAATGCTATATAAGTCACTGCCACATACTTACAATTGTAGTGAGTGCTTAGGATGTTACTAAATGCTATATAAGTCACTGCCACATACTTACAATTGTAGTGAGTGCTTAGGACATTGCTAAATGCTATATAAGTCACTGCCACATACTTACAATTGTAGTGAGTGCTTAGGATGTTGCTAAATGCTATATAAGTCACTGCCACATACTTACAATTGTAGTGAGTGCTTAGGACATTTGTAAATGCTATTTAAGTCACTGCCACGTACTTACAATTGCAGTAATTGGAAAGGATGTTACTAAATTCTATATAAGTAACTGCCACATACTTAACAGTTGTAGTGATTGCTTAGGACATTTCTAAATGCTATATAAGTCACTGCTACATACTTACAGTTGTAGTGAGTGCTTAGGATGTTGCTAAATGCTATATAAATCACTACCACATACTTACAATTGTAGTGAGTGCTTAGGATGTTTCTAAATGCTTTATAAGTCATTGCCACATACTTACATTTGTAGTGTCATTGCCACATACTTACATTTGTAGTGAGTGCTTAGGACATTGCTAAATGCTGTATAACTCACTACCACATACTTACAATTGTAGGGAGTGCTTAGGATGTTGCTAAATAATTTATAAGTCACTGCCACATACTTACAATTGTAGTGAGTGCTTAGTACATTCATAAATGCATATAAGTCGCTGCCACATACTTACAATTGTGGTGAGTTCTTAGGACATTGCTAAATGCTATATAAGTGACTGCCACTTACTTACAATTGTAGTGAGTGCTTAGGACGTTACTAAATGCTATATTAGTCCCTGCCACATACTTACAATTGTAGTGATTGCTTAAAAGGTTGCTAAATGCTATATAAGTCACTGCCACATACTTACAATTTCTAGTGAGTGTTTAGGACATTGCTAAATGCTATATAATTCACTGCCACATACAATTGTAGTGAGTGCTTAGGAAGTTGCCAAATGCTATATAAGTCACTGCCACATACTTACAATCATAGTGAGTTCTTAGGACATTGTTAAATTGTTATATAACTCACTGCCACATACTTACAATTGTAGTGAATGCTTAGGATGTTGCTAAATGCTATATAAGTTACTGCCACATACTTACGATTGTAGTGAATGCTTAGGACATTGGTTTATGCTTTTCAGATCACTGTCACATACTTAAAATTGTAGTGAGTGCTTAGGGTGTTACTAAATGCTATATAAGTCACTGCCACATACTTACAATTGTAGTGAGTGCTTAGGACATTGCTAAATGCTATATAAGTCACTGCCACATACTTACAATTGTAGTGAGTGCTTAGGACATTGTTGAATGCTATATAAGTCACTGCCACATACTTACAATTGTAGGGAGTGCTTAGGATGTTACTAAATGCTATATAAGTCACCTTCACATACAATTGTAGTGAATGCCTAGGACGTTGCTAAATGCTATATAAGTCACTGCCACATACTTACAATTGTAGTGAGTGCTTAGGACATTGCTAAATGCCATATAAGTCACTGCCAAATACTTACAATTGTAGTGAGTGCTTAGGACATTGCTAAATGCTTTATAAGTCACTGCTACATTCTTACAATTGTAGTGAGTGCTTAAGACATTGCTAAATGCTATATAAGTCACTGCCACATACTTACAATTGTAGTGAGTGCTTAGGACATTGTTAAATGCTATATAAGTCACTGCCACATATTTACAATTGTAGTGAGTGCTTAGGACATTGCTAAATGCTATATAAGTCACTGCCACATACTTACAATTGTAGTGAGTCCTTAGGACATTACTAAATGCTATATAAGTCACTGCCACATACTTACAATTGTAGTGAGTGCTTTGGACGTTACTAAATGCTATATAAGTCACTGCCACATACTTACAATTGTAGTGAGTGCTTAGGACATTACTAAATGCTATATAAGTCACTGCCACATACTTACAATTGTAGTGAGTGCTTAGGACGTTACTAAATGCTATATAAGTCACTGCCACATACTTACAATTGTAGTGAGTGCTTAGGACATTACTTAAGCCTGTATAAGTCACTGCTACATACTTACAATTGTAGTGAGAGCTTAGGACATTACTAAATGCTATATAAGTCACTGCCACAAATTTACAATTGTAGTGACTGCTTAGGACATTGCTAAATGCTATATACGTCACTGCCACATACTTAAAATTGTAGTGAGTGCTTAGGATGTTGCTAAATGCTATATATGTCACTGCCAGATACTTACAATTGTAGCAAGTCCTTTGGACATTGCTAAATGCTTTATAAGTCACTGCCACATACTTACAATTGTAGTGAGTGCTTAGGACGTTACTAAATGCTATATAAGTCACTGCCACATACTTACAATTGTAGTGAGAGCTTAGGACATTACTAAATGCTATATAAGTCACTGCCACATACTTACAATTGTAGTGAGTGCTTAGGACATTACTCAATGCTATATAAGTCATTTCCACATACTTACAATTGTAGTATTTGCTAAGGACATTACTAAATTCTATATAAGTCACTGCCACATACTTAACAGTTGTAGTGATTGCTTAGGACATTGCTAAATGCTATATAAGTCACTGCCACATACTTACAATTGTAGTGAGTGCTTAGGATGTTACTAAATGCTATATAAGTCACTGCCACATACTTACAATTGTAGTGAGTGCTTAGGACATTGCTAAATGCTATATAAGTCACTGCCACATACTTACAATTGTAGTGAGTGCTTAGGATGTTGCTAAATGCTATATAAGTCACTGCCACATACTTACAATTGTAGTGAGTGCTTAGGACATTACTAAATGCTATATAAGTCACTGCCACATACTTACAATTGTAGTGAGTGCTTAGGACATTGCTAAATGCTATATAAGTCACTGCCACATACTTACAATTGTAGTGAGTGCTTAGGACATTGCTAAATGCTATATAAGTCACTGCCACATACTTACAATTGTAGTGAGTGCATAGGACGTTACCAAATGCTATATAAGTCACTGCCCCATACTTATAATTGTGGAAAATGCTTAAGACATTGCTAAATGCTATATAAGTCACTGCCACATACTTACAATTGTAGTGAGTGATTAGGACATTGCTAAATGCTATATAAGTCACTGCCACATACTTACAATTGTAGTGAGGGCTTAGGATGTTACTAAATGCTATATAAGTCACTGCCCCATACTTATAATTGTGGTAAATGCTTAAGGCATTACTAAATGCTATATAAGTCTCTGCCACATACTTACAATTGTAGTGTGTGCTTAGGTCATTACTAAATGCGATATAAGTCACTGCCACATACTTACAATTGTAGTGAGAGCTTAGGACATTGCTAAATGCTACAAAAGTCACTGCCAAATAATTACAATTGTAGTGAGTGCTTAGGATGTTACTAAATGATATATAAGTCACTGTCTCATTCTTACAATTGTAGTGAGTTCTTACGATGTTGTTAAATTGTTATATAACTCACTGCCACATACTTACAATTGTAGTGAATACTTAGGATGTTGCTAAATGCTATATAAGTTACTGCCACATACTTACAATTGTAGTGAGTGCTTAGCACATTGGTTTATGCTTTTTAAATCACTGCCACATACTTAAAATTGTAGTGAGTGTTTAGGGTGTTACTAAATGCTATATAAATCACTGCCACATACTTACAATTGTGGTGAGTACTTAGGACATTACTAAATGCTATGTAAGTCACTACCAAATACTTACAATTGTAGTGAGTGCTTAGGACATTGCTAAATGCTATATATGTCACTGCCACATACTTACAATTGTAGTGAGTGCTTAGGACTTTGATAAATTCTATATAAGTCACTGCCACATACTTACAATTGTAGTGAGTGCTTACGACGTTGCTAATTGCTATATAATCACTGCCACATACTTACAATTGTAGTGAGTGTTTAGGACATTTCTAAATGCCATATAAGTCACTGCCACATACTTACAATTGTAGTGAGTGCTTAGGACATTGCTAAATGCTTTATAAGTCACTGCTACATTCTTACAATTGTAGTGAGTGCTTAGGACATTGCTAAATGTCATATAAGTCACTGCCACATACTTACAATTGTAGTGAGTGCTTAGGACATTGTTAAATTCTATGTAAGTCACTGCCACATACTTAAAATTGTAGTGAGTGCTTCGGACTTTGCTAAATGCTATATAGGTCACAGCCACATACTTAAAATTGTAGCGAGTCCTTAGGACATTAATAAATGCTATATAAGTCACTGCCACATACTTACAATTGTAGTGAGTGCTTTAGACGTTACTAAATGCTATATAAGTCACTGCCACATACTTACAATTGTAGTGAGTGCTTAGGACATTACTAAATGCTATATAAGTCACTACCACATACTTACAATTGTAGTGAGTGCTTAAGACGTTAGTAAAGGATATATAAGTCACTGCCACATACTTACAATTGTAGTGAGTGCTTTGGACATTACTTAAGCCTATATAAGTCACTGCCACATACTTACAATTGTAGTGAGTGCTTAGGACATTACTCAATGCTATATAAGTCATTTCCACATACTTACAATTGTAGTAATTGCTAAGGACGTTACTAAATTCTAAGTAAGTCACTGCCACATACTTAAAATTGTAGTGAGTACTTCGGACTTTGCTAAATGCTATATAGGTCACCGCCACATAATTAAAATTGTAGTCAGTCCTTAGCACATTACTAAATGCTATATAAGTCACTGCCACATACTTACAATTGTAGTGAGTGCTTTGGACATTACTAAATGCTATATAAGTCACTGCCACATACTTACAATTGTAGTGAGTGCTTAGGACATTACTAAATGCTATATAAGTCACTGCCACATACTTACAATTGTAGTGAGTGCTTAAGACGTTACTAAAGGCTATATAAGTTACTGCCACATACTTACAATTGTAGTGAGTGCTTAGGACATTACTTAAGCCTATATAAGTCACTGCCACATACATACAATTGTAGTGAGTGCTTAGGATATTACTCAATGCTATATAAGTCATTGCCACATACTTACAATTGTAGTAATTGCTAAGGACGTTACTAATCTCTATATAAGTCACTGCCACATACTTAACAGTTGTAGTGATTGCTTAGGACATTGCTAAATGCTATATAAGTCATTACCACATACTTACAATTGTAGTGAGTGCTTAGGATGTTACTAAATGCTTTATAAGTCACTGCCACATACTTACAACTGTAGTGAGTGCTTAGGACATTGCTAAATGCTTTATAAGTCACTGCCACATACTTACAAGTGTAGTGAGTGCTTAGGATGTTGCTAAATACTATATAAGTCACTGCCACATACTTACAATTGTAGTGAGTGCTTAGGACATTTCTAAATGCTATTTAAGTCACTGCCACGTACTTACAATTGTAGTGAGTGCTTAGGACATTGCTAAATGCTATATAGGTCACTGCCACATACTTACAATTGTACTGAGTGCTTAAGACATTGCTAAATGCTATATAAGTCACTGCCACATACTTACAATTGTAGTGAGTGCTTAGGACATTACCAAATGCTATATAAGTCACTGCCCCATACTTACAATTGTGGTAAATGCTTAAGACATTGCTAAATGCTATATAAGTCTCTTCCACATACTTGCAATTGTAGTGAGTGATTAGGGCATTACTAAATGCTATATAAGTCACTGCCACATACTTACAATTGTAGTGAGTACTTCGGACATTACTAAATGCTATATAACTCACTGCCCCATACTTATAATTGTGGTAAATGCTTAAGGCATTACTAAATGCTATATAAGTCTCTGCCACATACTTACAATTGTAGTGAGTGCTTAGGACATTACTAAATGCTATATAAGTCCCTGCCACATACTTACAACTTCTAGTGAGTGCTTAGGACATTGCTAAATGCTATATAAGTCACTGCCACATACTTACAATTTTAGTGAGTGCTTAGGAAGTTGCTAAGCGCTATATAAGTCACTGTCTCATTCTTACAATTGTAGTGAGTTCTTACGATGTTGTTAAATTGTTATATAACTCACTGCCACATACTTACAATTGTAGTGAGTGTTAGGACGTTGCTAAATTCTATATAAGTCATTGCCATATACTTGCAATTGTTGTGAGTGCTTAGGACATTGCTAAATGCTATGCAAATCACTGCCACATACTTACAATTCTAGTGAGCGCTTAGGACATTGCTAAATGCTATATAAGTCATTGCCACATACTACCAATTATAGTGAGTGCTTACAACATTGTTAAATGCTATATAAGTCACCGCCACATACTTACAAATGTAATGACTGCTTAGGACATTGCTAAATGCTTTATAAGTCACTGCCACATACTGACATTTTTAGTAAGTGCTTAGGACATTGCTAAATGCTATATAAGTTACTGCCACATACTTACAATTGTAGTGAGTGCTTAGGACATTGGTTAATACTTTTTGATTCACTGCCGCATACTTACAATTGTAGTGAGTGCTTAGGACGTTACTAAATGCTATATAAGTCACTGCCACATACTTACAATTGTGGTGAGTGCTTAGGACATTACTAAATGCTATATAAGTCCCTGCCACATACTTACAATTGTAGTGAGTGTTTAAATTGTTGCTAATTGCTATATAAGTCACTGCCACATACTTAAAATTATCGTGAGTGCTTAGGACATTTCTATATGCTATATAAGTCACTGCCACATACTTAAAATTGTAGTGAGTGCTTAGGACATTGGTTAATACTTTTTAAATCACAACCACATGCTTACAATTGTAGTGAGTGCTTAGGACGTTACTAAATGCTATATAAGTCACTGCCACATACTTACAATTGTGGTGAGTGCTTAGGACATTACTAAATGCTATATAAGTCCCTGCCACATACTTACAATTGCAGTGAGTGCTTAAATTGTTGCTAATTGCTATATAAGTCACTGCCACATACTTACAATTATCGTGAGTGCTTAGGACGTTTCTAAATGCTATATAAGTCACTGCCACATACTTACAATTGTAGTGAGTGCTTAGGACATTGGTTAATACTTTTTAAATCACTGCCACATACTTACAATTGTAGTGAGTGCTTATGACGTTGCTAAATGCTATATAAGTCACTGCCACATACTTACAATTGTGGTGAGTGCTTAGGACATTACTAAATGCTATATAAGTCCCTGCCACATACTTACAATTGTAGTGAGTACTTAAATTGTTGCTAATCGCTATATAAGTCACTGCCACATACTTACAATTATCGTGAGTGCTTAGGACATTTCTAAATACTATATAAGTCACTGCCCCATACTTACAATTGTAGTGAGTGCTTAGGATGTTAATAAATGCTATATAAGTCACTGCCCCATACTTACAATTGTAGTGAGTGCTTAGGACATTTCTAAATGCTATATAAGTCACTGCCCCATACTTACAATTGTAGTGAGTGCTTAAATTGTTGCTAATTGCTATATAAAGTCACTGCCAGATACTTACAATTATCATGAGTGCTTAGGATGTTTCTAAATGCTATATAAGTCACTGCCCCATACTTACAATTGTAGTGAGTGCTTTGGACGTTACTAAATGCTATATAAGTCACTGCCCCATACTTACAATTGTAGTGAGTGCTTAGGACTTTACTAAATGAAATGGGACTTTGGAGTAACATTCTTATTTACAATATTTTTGTTGTTAAGATTTCACTACTCCTCAGTCTGTTATTCCTATCATGTATTAGTAATTTATGTGCACTTTATCTTAGAGGAAAATGTAAATGTGCTGTTGTCACTTATGGGGTCAGAATTATAAAGTGACAGATTGATTCAACGTGTAAATTACAACATTTCACCAAAAATTTGCTTTTTTTCAGCACTAGTCTATTCAGAGCTGTATCTGCACTTTCTGAGAATTGTTATATTACACTTTTCATTTCAGTGTTCTTGAGTCAAATTTTCAGAATGAACACGACCTTTATTCAAGGTGTCCACTGCACAAGCTGCACCTTATCTTCAAGTTAGTGTAGGATACAAGATTTTAAGTTTGCTGTAAGCTCTCACAGATGAGGGATGCTTTTTTTGTACCTGGTCAAATACACTTTGCCTTTGCCATAACTAGTACCACTGTGAATTATCTCTCCAAGTTTTATATTCTTTTGGGCTAACTGTTAGACATGCAATACTTAGTGCACATTCTGTCTAATGTCTGAGGTTAAGTCTGAGGAAATCAATTATGTCAGGACGTCTGTGACACCGTGGAATTTAACTTTTTTATAGTTTATATTAAAACTGAAATGAAAAAAGCATTTTGTGAGATGTAAAAAAAAACATATCAAGCTGGTTCAGTGAAAACATATCACTTTGCCATTCTGATATGATCCTTCTCTGCCTTCCCACAGCAGGAGACATTTCACCATTTTGTATCATTAGAATAAGATCCTGCACCTGCCCTTCAACTTGAATCAGACTGTATAAAAACATAATTTATATGATATCTACAGCAATGGTGCCCCATGCTGTGCTGTGTAACTAATCCCATATGGTTCTTCATAAGTTATTCCATAATCATAATTCCCTAACACAACCCAAATGACACATAGCCCACAGAGTCAATGTGCCACCCAACCACAGCCAATAAAGCAAAAAACGTACCCAACACACTAGTCATAGGTGACTCTATAGTCAGGCACACTGATGTCCCACTCACCAGGCTAAACAAGGAGAAGGTTATTGTCAGCTGCCTGTCGGGTGCCAGGATCCACCACATAACTCATGTACTCAGGTCACTCCACAACAAGTACAAATATGACTCTGTCATTGTCCATGTTGGTGTGAATGACCTGAGACGTACCTCCCTGGACTACATGAAAAGAGACACGGAAGAGCTCTCCAATCTTGTAACCCAGGCAGGTATGACCCTAGCCCTGAGTAGCATTCTGCCATTGCCCAGAATGATACCACAGTACAAGGACAAAATGATTGACTTCAACAATTGGCTAAGCTTCTGGTGTCATTCTAAGGGGATCCATTATCTGTATGCTTGGGATGGCATGGTCGACAGACCACGATGCTTTGCCACAGATGGCCTGCACCTGTCACCCCTGGGATTCTGGATACTGGCTAAGGCTCTTTCTGCCCCTATAGTGCCTTTTTAGGCAGGGTTCAAATAACAAATTCACCACCATAACCGGTACAGGCAAGCAAAAACTGAGGGTAATGCTACTCAATGCTAGAAGTCTAAATCTCAAAATGCACTCACTTGAGGCACTCCTTAAAATGGAGAACATCGATATCTGTGCAGTGACTGAGACCTGGTTCAAGGCTCCAAAGAGCACCCCTGCACTACCAGGCTATAACTCATACCACACTTTTCGGCCATGTAACCTGGACTGAAACACCAAAAGTGGAGGTGTGTCCATATTCATTAAGGATATCCACACCTCCAGGCTAGTTGCTCAGCATAATTCATCCGAGATTATCCAAGTGCAACTAACTCTGGGCAAAACTGCAATCCAAATTGTAGCTTGCTACAAATCCCCCATCATGTCCCAGGATTCCCACTCCTCTTTTCTTGATGTACTGGAAAATATTAGGGTTCAACCAAACACCCTAATAATGGGCTACTTCAACTACCCTACCATTAACTGGGAAAACTACTCGTGTACCAACTCCTTAGCTCAACGCTTTCTGGAATTCATAAATTCCAATGCCCTAGATCAACTTATCCACACCCCCACCAGGGGCAACAATATCCTAGACTTAGTCATTAACAACATGAGCGACCGGTGTTCCACACCTGAAGTCAACTCCTTGTTAGTCCAATCCGAACATAAGCTAATCTCCCTTGATATCCACATCCTGCCCCCACTCCCCATTAAGGAAACCACAGTAAAAAATTTCTCCAAAGCCAACTTCATGCTTCTTAAGACAGAAGTGGTGAACTGCATGACACCCATGCAGATGGACAATACAGTTACAACAGTTGAATCCTACACAAATGCACTCTATAAGCACTTACACGAGTGCATGGATCGTGCTATCCCAAACAGAACCAAGACGCTATCCTCCAAAAAAAGGAAGCCAATCTGCTGGTCCCCTGCCATTAACAAACTGTACAACAAAAGGAAGAAACTGTTGCAAAAGAGTGTAAAATCCCATGAGTGAAGGAGCTCCCTGTTTAGCCTCAGTAAGAAGCTGAGATCCCTTATAAGATCCTCCAAAGCTAGCTACGAAAACACAATCGTCACTAATTCCAAGGACAACCACAAAGCATTCTATAGCTATGTCAAGAATTTCGATTGCAACACCCAGATCTGCTCTGAGCTACAGCACAAAGGCACAAAAATTACAGAACCAATTGCTATTGCCAACATCCTGGCAGATAGGTTCAGTGCTAACTTTACCCCCCCCCAAAAGGGCCCATATCTATACAGGAAGAATGCAGAGTCCCTGTAATCACAACTACGCAGGTAAAAACTGCACTCTCTAAAGCCAAAAACATAGCATTCATGGGACTGGACAACATCCCAGGCTGCATTTTACATGAACTTCAGAATGAACTGGCCCCCCACTTAAGCACCATGTTCAATAATAGCCTCGCATCAGGCTTTGTGCCCACTGAATGGCACACAGCAACAGTTATCCCACTCCACAAAGGGGGAGCCACCACTGATCCTGGGAACTATCGATCTATTAGCCTGACGAGCCTGGTCTGCAAAGCCATGGAAAGTATCATCATGGAACTCATAAACAAAGACATTGGTAACCTCTAAACTCTGGATCCCACCCAGTTCGGGTTTTTGAAAGGCAGATCATGTCTCCTGAACCTATTCGACTTCTTTGAGGCAATCACCAAAGCCGTAGATGAGGGTAAGGTGGTTCACACAGCCTATCTTGACCTCACCAAGGCTTTCAACACCATCCCCCATTCTGGAATTATAGCTAAACTCACTAAACTAGGTATAAATCCCTATGTCTCAAGATGGGTTGCCAACTGGCTCACTGACAGAACCCACACTGTAAAAGTTGCAGACTCCAAATCTGACCTCAAAGCAGTGACAAGTGGAGTACCACAGGGTTCCGTCCTGGGACCTCTCCTGTTTGGTATCTACTTCTCTGAAGTACAGCCTAAAACAGAAGGCCTCTGGCGAATGAATTTCACAGATGACTGCAAACTAGGAGCCATAGTCAAGTCCCCAAATGATGTGGACATCATACAGAAGGGCCTCACTGAGACAGATGCCTGGTGTCAGAGCCATGGCCTCAAGCTCAATGCCAAAAAGTGCAGTGTCATCCCCTTTGGTAAAAACTCTGTACCCATGAACTACCACATAGGCAGCAATCTACTTAACACTGAATGCGTGATAAGAGACCTTGGGACCCAGGTGAGCAGTAGTGTCTCCTTTGATAGTCACATCACCACAGTAGTCAGGAAGTCCTTTTACATGGCACACCTCATCATAAAAGGGTTCTCATCCAGGAAAAAAGAGGTCATTGTTCCCCTCTACTCGACACTCATTAGACCCATTATAGAGTACAACGCCCCTTTTGGAATGTACCTCACAAGACATCTGCAGCAGCTGGAAAGGCCACAAAAGTACCTCACAAAGAGGATTACTGTTCTCAAGCAAATGCCCTACACTGACCACCTCAAAAAACTCCAGCTTTACTCCGTAGCACATCGCCTACTCTGAGGTGATCTCTGCCTAACATATAAAACTATGTCAAACCCAGAGCTGTTGGACATGCTACACCTAAAGAAATCCCTATTCCTCTGAGCTACATGCTCTAGGGACCTAAACCTTGTCACCACAATAAACAGGACATGCTGGAGGGATAGATTCCTGTCCCAGAGACTTCCCATACTCTGGAACAGGCTACCCATCTATGTCAAGCAAAGTTCTTCATTAGCACTCTTCAAGAAAAATCTTGATGAGAGGATGGGAAATAGGAAATACACCCCACGGATCACTTCTGTGTCTCTGCTCGATAGTGGCACAGGAAAATAATTTTCTTGGGTGGCGTAAGCCAGGGAACCTTGTTGGCTTGGCTTATGTAGGCCCTTAGGCCGATAGCCTAGTACCTACCTATGAACCTATGAACGTATCAGCTTGCAGTTTGCCAGTTCCAACCTGTGCACTGACTCATTGCTAATAGCTTCCCTCTAGTGCTTTTTAGAAATGTCCTTCTACGTAATATTCCAAAAATCTTGTTTCTTCCATTTCCTAATTCCTGGTATATCACTGACAACAAAAGGACATATGGTATTTGAGATGACACCTGTGGACTGGTTAGGTCACTCACAGTAAAGAGTCCTCATAAGATGCTGTCAAGGGCACAAGCAGTCTCAGAGCCCCTCGAATGGCTGTCACTTTAGTAGCTATAGTTATTTCCTACCACTCGGCAAAAAAATGGGCATGCAGTTGGGGGGGGGCTGTAAAGTGAGCAGGCAGATGGGGAAAATTATAGTTTTATGAGAGTTAGGGCAGTCTTCATATGTTCCCAACTTAAACTCATGACGGCTTAAGTTAGTTTCCTTGGCCGACAGCTTTAGTAAACAGATGGATTTAGCTAAACAAATAGTGAAAAGGGGTAGGTTTGTTTATGTATTCATTTGCTTCTCTGCTCCTTTATCTGCTTGTTTACTGGTTTTACCTGATTACGAGAGATTTGCTGATGCCATTGCTAAAAAATAAAATAAAATAAAATAAAAAATGAAGCATTTAAAAACATACAACATACTAAAATATTTAACAAGCCAAATAGGCTCTGAATTGATCTCATTGTAGATAGGTGGTTAACATATTGGCTGAGGGGCAAAATCCACACACTGAGGGTGGCAGATGCATCTTCAGAAAGCATGAAGGTAACAGGTGGAGTCTCTCAGAGATCCCTACAAGGTCCTCTACCATTTGACATATACTTCTCTGATCTCCAAATTAAAAAAAAACACAAACAAGCAAGCAACAAAACAGGATCTCTGGTTAACCAGATTTGCAGATGATTGTAACCAGGGTCTCATCCTCAAATTGTCTTCTGACATGCAGAAATTACTACTTGAACTTACACTTGATAAGAACTGGTGCACAGAATAGGGGCTAAAATTAAATGCCAAAAAAGGATAATATCATTGCATTGGGTAAATAGTTCTTTACCAAGCTTATAGTGTAAGGAACACCCAAGTCCAAAATGAAGATGTTAAACCTTGGATGATATGTAGATAATTCCTTCCCCATTGATCATCATGCTACAACAGTTGTTAGGAAATCTTTTTTTAATTTCTCCATGTCTTTTGGGTTTCTAATACCATGATGGGAATGCACCCAATTCCCAAGTCAAAGTACGATTAAGGTTCATGAAATTAGTATTGTTTCAATCTCTGATGTCAGCCAAAAGTGCTCTTTCGCAGCACCTGCAATGTGCCCAGTAATAACTCCTTCTGCAGTTCGTATGGAGTTACATGTACTGGTAACATATCTAAATACGATTGTAGATTCTTTTTTATAAGACACGTTGCTCCTACTACTAATGGAACTGTCTGGGTATCTTTGTTCCACATTGCTCTCATTTCTGCTGCAAATCCTGATATTTTATGACTTTGCGCCTCTCTGTACACAAGACACTGTAGTCACTGGGTGTGGAGATTTCAATGATCAGTGCTATGTTTGTCTTCTTTTAATGGATGACTATATCCCATCTTCTAACATCTATATTTTGAACTGTTGGTAGTGGGTGATCCTATGTGATGTAGGCTTCATCATTTTCTATCATGCTTTCTGGCTCATGTTTCCAGTGTTTTTCAACCACTTCAATACCATAATGTTTGCAAAATCCACAGTGCAACAGTCTTGCCACATTATTATGCCTTTCAGTATGCAGTCCTTCTGCCATTAGTATGTCACAACCAGCAACAAGCTGTGTGACTGTTTCCAGTTCTGTTTTACAAAACCTACATTTGTCTGTTTCTCCCACTTGTTCAATGGACTTTGTAAACCAATGTGTATGTAGCCCACTATCTTGGGATGCTAATATTTACCTTTCATTTCTTGGTTTGAATTCGTCTCTCCTTAACCAGTCCTGTGTTCAGTCCTGATCAACATGAGGTTCTGTCAGAAGTTTTCTATAGTTTCATCTATATTTATGCATTTTCCAAATTTCTTGCCTTCTCATCTGTTCCTTCACCTTATATTCTTTCTTTTGTTTTTTGGCACATTCAGTTGCTGCCTGATTTTTATCTAGTTCTGGTTTCATTTCCATTCCTGCTTGATGCCGATATGCTTCTGCTAAGTTAAGTAGGGAAGTTATCTTAGATTTATTCTCCTCATGTTTCAAAACTTTCACTACGTTTGGGTCTTGTTAGGTCATCGGATATGTGTGCAGTCCCATGATTGCAGATCTATACATTTAATCAGTTTCAAGGAGGCCCGTCTTTCTTTCAGAACAGGGAATATATAATCTTGGTATACACTGTTTTTTGTAAATCATTTGGTGAGCATGAAGCATCCTTCTTGTCTTCCTGTCTAATCTATCCAACACATTTTGGGGCCAGTCAGTCACTCCAAAACTGTAAGTTACAGGAAGAGCAAATTGGTTTATAGCTTGAATTTTGTTCCTAGATGTCAACGTTGTTTTCAGGATTAATTCAAGTCTTCTAAAGTATTCCTTACTAAGTTTTATTCGCATTTATTCATGTTTTATTGTTGATCCTTCATCAATTTCCAAATATCTATACATTCCTTCTTAGACAAGTACTTTTATATCATATTCTTGTCCCAAACTGATGTTTTCTTGGTGCTGCAGTTTTCCTGCTTTAAAGGTTGCTTTTGCACATTTATCAAGACCAAATGACATTCTTACATCATCTGAAAAAGTTTTGACAACTTTCAGTTGTGCTTTCAGTTCCTCATCTGATGAGGTATACAGTTTTAAATCTTCGACAGAGATGACAAGTCTTTACACTTTGTTGTTTTCTAGGAGGCAAATTATAACCCTGGCCTAAGCTGTTAAGTAGACAGCTTAATGGGTTAAGGACAAGATAGAATAGCTGCGTTGACGAAGAGTCACCCTGGAATTTCCCCCTTGAATTCTTATCCCTGGACTAATAATTTGTCCTTTATCATGGCTTAATTGCAAAGTGGTTTGCCACTGTTTCATGGTTACTGTAATGTAGTCGATCAGTATAGGGTGTATCTTATACATTTTTAAGCACTCTTTTTTTATCCATGAATGTGGGATACCATCAAATGCTTATTTGTAGTCAATCCATGCCATATTTAAATTCTTCGCCTTTTTACAATTCTCCACTATGACTTTATTTAACAACAAATAATCAATATGACTTTCTTTTATTGCCCTTTTGTTCTATTGCCATAATTGAGTTTTCTTCTAAATGGCTATAAACTCTGACGGCATCAATTCTACTGTATAGTTCATACGTCATCGGAAGGGAAGTTATTGGTCTTTAATTTTTAAGGTAGCTTGCAGGTTCACTCTTAAGTAGGATCATTGTTTTTCATATTGTTAGCCAGGTTGATGTCTCTTTGAGGTGCGCATATAAATAGTTCTTACTCATGGCTAAATCTTCCTGCAAAGATGTTAATACTTTTAACCAGAAGTTAGGTAATGCATCTTGGCGTAGGGTTTTCCAATTAAATACTTTTCTTAATTTTGTTTCAATCTCTCTAGCTATTACTTCATCCCATTTCATATCCTGTACCTTTAAACTTCTTATTCTTGCTTTTACTTCTATCCATTTAGCATCTTTGTTATGTTCCACAAGATCTTCATAAATACAGCTCCAAAATATATCTATTTCTTCTTTTTTTGGTAGTCTTTCATTTCCGTTTACCTTGTTTCCCAATTCTCTATAAAACTTTTTTTGGTCATCAATAAATTGCTTATTTTGTACTTTTCCTTTATATTTAGTTGTGTATCTTAAAAGTTTTTTCACCTATGCTGAGATTTTTAGTTTATTTGAGATAGCACATGATAGATCCTGATCTGTTCTTATACTGCACATTGATTTTATCACATCTATCTTTCTAAGTATTTTTGTTGCTCTATTCTCTCTTCTACACTTTTCTAACTGTGACACTTCTTGTCTTGATTGCTTTATAGTTTTCTCTATTCAATACTTCCACGATGGTATTCAATTTCTCCCCTTCCTTTCCCTCACTAACCTGTGTTCTTGTGGTAGAACTTTATCAGTTATTACTTTAGCTACACAGTAATATATCCTGTTTACTTCTGTTATACCACATGCATCTTTATGGACAGTCCTAATTACTGTGTTCATTTGTTTTATCAAACTTTTGACATTTGGGGTTTTATTGACCTTCGGCAATCTATTTCTTTCATTGTTCTTAATCTGTCTATCCATCTCTTTTAAATAAAGCAACTCTTTGCTTAGCTCATTACCTTCTAAACTTGAGGACACATTCTTTGTTTTCCATTTCCTGCGAGAATTCTATAGAAAGTTCTGTTGCATCTTTCCGTGGCACATTCTCTTCAATTTCATTCTGTGCCATCTGTTGCTCTGTCATATGAGAACTCACTGGCCTATTACTCTTCAAGATTGACTGTGCCAGTTTCCTGTTTCTTCCCTTCTGTCCACCTTCAAGTGAATGTTTGTACTGATTTCCTGTGGAAGGCTCCAAAATATCTTCATACAGCACTTGACCAATTGCTTTCTGTCCCACTGGTTTCCCCTTAATTTAAATGCCCATCGCTCTATCCTGTTGTGGTGTTTTCTGAATTAGATTTTCCATACTGAACCCTTCACTTCATAGGTACTCCATAACCTCAATTTCTAGTTCTTTATCTTCTCCATTACTGATGTTATTTTCTACTTTTCCTTTTTGTCTTCTTAATTTTTGTATTGTAAAGTTTTCCACGTCCAGATTCCTTTGCTTGTATTTCTCTTCAAATATCTTTGGTTCTGCTCTTTTTGTATTGATTAGTTTTTTTCAACTTTGCATATATATTGCACCATATTGAATCCCCTTTTCTTTCCAATGTCCATATTTCTTCTTCAGATGTCTCTTGATCTTCCTGTTTCTCCTTACTTTGGGGACTCATTCCATCGTGCTGTGATGTAACCCGTGTTAGACCTTCTACACCAAATCCTTCACTTTGCAGGGACTCCATAACATCAACTTCTGTTTTTTTAACTTCTACTTTACTAATGTTATTTTTCTACATTCCCTCTTTGTGATATTATTTTTATTGCCAAATTTTCCATATCTGGATGCCTTTGCCTGTATTTTTCTTTGAATATGTCTGGGGCTGCCTTCTTTATATTGATTAATTTGGCTTTCACCTTTGCATGATATGAAATCTCTCTTTCTTTCCCATGTCCATAGTTCTTTTTTATACTTTTCAAAAATCTCAGGTTTTGTTGTTTATAATGTTGCACTTCCTCATATGCTTCTTTTTCCAAACAGATCAAAGTTTCTTGATCTATATACTATTTTTCACAAATCTGTTGTATTAATGAACACAAATTTTTATTTGAAGCTTCTGACAGTTTTTCTTGTGGAAGTATTTTTTCCTCTAATTTCTATCTTAATTTTTTTGTATATCTTCTGTATAGAAATTCTGGGTTTTTGCATAATAGCAAAAATACATAATTGTCTTCTTATCCTCAATAGTTCACTCTATCATCTTTATGGCTCTTCTTTGGCCTATCAGTTTTTGTGAGCTACTACTTCTGTCTACAACAGGGCAGCCATCCTCCTCCTGGGCCTGGTCTGGCCCCATTGTAGGAATGTTTCCATATTTTGAGGATTCTACACTGTCATTTTTTCCATTCCTAGCTCCAGTGTGCCTACCCGGATTGAGCACTTTCTTTATCCTGGGTCTTGTGCACCCAGCTCTCTTTTTTAATTTTTGACCTACTTCTGTCCATGATGTATGCTGTATAAATATGGTCTATATATCAGTGTCATCTTGGTGAGTTTTGTGAAAACAGGGTCAACCTCATTAAGGTACTCACCAACACTTTAGGATGAATTCACTTTCAGCAATAATACTCTGCTTTGCGTGCTGACTTATCATCTCTCCATTCAGACCCTTTTTTAATCTCCTCCAAGTCTTTTGGGTTTCTAATACCATGACAGGAATGGACCCCATTCCTAAGTCAAAGTACGATTAAAGTTCATGAAATTAGTATTGTTTCACTCTTTGACGTTAACCAAAAGTGCTATTCGGAGCACCCGCAATGTGGCCAGTAATTACTCCTTCTGCAATTCGTACAGTGTTACATGAATTGGTAACATATCTAAATACGATTGTAAATTCTTTTTTATAAGACCAGTTGCTCCTACTACTACTGGGACCTCTCCTTAACCATTCCTGCATTCATTCTTGATCAACATGAGGCTCTTCCAGAAGTTTTCTATACTTGCAACTATATTTATGTTTTTTCCACATTTCTTGCCTTCTCATCTGGTCCTTTACCTTATATTCTTTCTTTTGTTTTTAGCACATTCAGTTGCTGCCCGGTTTTTATCTACTTCTGGTATAATTTCCATTCCTGCTTGACGTCGATATGCTTCTGCTAAATTAAGCAGAGATGTCATCTTAGATTTATTCTCATGTTTCAAAACTTTCACTACATTTGGATCCTGTGAGGTCAGCAGATCTGTGTGAAGTCCCATGATTGTAGATCTATACATGTTATCAGTTTCAAGGAGGCCCATCCCTCCTTCGGAGCGGGGAATATATAATCTAGGTATATACTGATTTTTATAAATCATTTGGTAAACATGAAACAGCCTTCTTGTTTTAATATCCAATCTATCCAACACTTTTTAGGGCCAGTCAATCACTCCAAAACTATAAGTTAGGACAGGAAGAGCAAACTGATTTATGGCTTGGATATTGTTCCTTGATGTCAATGCTGTTTTCGGGATTAATTTAAATCTTTTAAAGTACTCCTTACTGAGTTTTATTGGCATTTGTTCATGTTTTATTGCTGATCCTTCATCAATTCCCAAGTATTTATACACTCCCTCTTGCTTAAGTTATTTTATATCACACTCTTGTCCCAAACTTATGTTTTCCTGGTGCTGCAGTTTTCCTTTTATAAAGGTTGCGTTTGCACATTTATCAAGACCAAATGACATTCCAATATCATCTGAAAAAGTTTTGACAACTTGCAGCTGTGCTTTCAGTTCCTCATCTGATGAGCTATACAGTTTTAAATCATCAACAAAGAGGAGATGAGAAGTCATTAGACTTTGTTGTTTTCTAGAAGCCAAATTGTATCCCTGGGATAATAATCTGTCCTTTATCATGGCTTAATTGCAAAGTGGTCTAACACTGTTTCATGGTTACTGTAATATAGTCAATCAGTGTAGGGTGTATCTTATACATTTTTAAGCACTCTTTTATCCATGAATGTGGAATACTTTCAAATGCTTTTTTGTAGTCCCTTCATGCCATACTTAGATTCTTCGCCTTCTTACAGTTCTCCACTATAACTTTGTTTAACAAGGAATGATCCTTTGTTCCATATGACTTTCTTTTATTGCCCTTTTGTTCTACTGCCATAATTGAGTTTTCTTCTAAATGACTATAAACTCTGTTGTCATCAATTCCCGTGTATAGTTTGTACATCGTTTGAAGACACGTTATTGGTCTATAATTTTTAGTGTAGCTTGCAGGTTCACTCTTAAGTAAGAGCATTGTTTTTCCTGTTGTTAACCAGTACGGTATGTGTTTGGGGTGCACATATAAATAGTTCTTACTCATGGCTAAGTCCTCGTGCAAAGAAGTTAATACTTTAAGCCAAAAGTTAGGTACTGCATCTGGGCCTGGGGTTTTCCAGTCAGAGGCTTTTCTCAACTTTGTTTCAATCTCTCTGGCTGTTATTTCATCCCATTTTATATCCTGTACCTTTAAACTTCTTATTCTTTCTTTTACTTCTTCTATCCATTTAGCATCTTTGTTATGTTCCACAGGATCTTCATAGATACTTCTCCAAAATGTATCTACTTCCTCTTTTTTGGCGGTCTTTCAATTCCTTTTACCTTATTTCCCATTTCTCTATAAAACTTTTTTGGGGTCATCAATAAATTGCTTATTTTGTGCTTTTACCTTATATTTATCTTCGTATCTTCTAAGTCTTTCCACTTGTTTTGAAAATTTTATTTTGTTATCTCCAATAGTGCATAATAGATCCTGGTCTGTTCTAATACCACGCATTGCTTTTATCACATCTGTCTTTCTTAGTAGTTTTGTTGGTTGATCTATTCCCTCTTCTATAATCTTGTAACAGTGACACTTCTTGTCTTAGCTGCTTTATAGTTTTCTCTGTTCGATATTTCCATGATGGTACTCACTTTCACCCCCTCTTTTCCCTTGCTACCCTGTGTTCCTGTGGTAGAACTTTATCAGTTATTAATTTAGCAGCACATAATATATTCTATTTACTTCTGTTATATCACATGGATCTCTATGGACAGTCCTAATTACTGTGTTTGTTTTTTTCAAGCTTCTAACTTTTGGGGGTTTATTAACCTTCTGCAGTCTATTTCTCTCATTGATCTTGATATATCTGTTTTTGTCTATTGAATCTTCAACTCTTCTCTCAGCTCCATTTCTTCCACACTGAGGGCACATCCCTTGTTTTCTGTTTCCTGCGGGCATGCTATAGAAAGTTCTAGAGCATCTTCCTGTGGTACATTCTCTTCAATTTCATCCTGTGTCATCTGTTTTTCTGTCATATGGGAACTCACAGGCCTATCATTCCTCAATATTGACTGCATCAGAGTTTTCACAGTTTCCTGTTCCTGTCCTTGCTGTCTAGCTTCAAATGAACATTTATACTGGTTTCCTGTGGAAGGCTCCAAAATATCTTGATATGGCACCTGACCAATTGCTTCCTGTTCCACTGATTTTCCATTAATTTGGATATCCATTGCTTTATCCTGTTGTGGTGCTTTCTGTACTAGATTTACTACACTGAGTCCTTCTCTTTCCAGCTGTTCCATTACCTCAGTTTCTATTTCTTTAACTTCTCCATTACTAATCTCCTTTTCTACTTTTCCTCTTTGTCTTCTTATTTTTCTGTATTGTAAAGTTTTCCATATCTGGATTCCTTTGCCTATATTTTTCTTCAAATATCTTTGGTGCTGCTCTTTTTGTATTGGTTAGTTTTGCTTTCTCCTTTGCATAAATATTACATTATATTAAATCTCTTTTCCTTTCCCATGTCCGTGTTTCTTCTTCACACGTCTCCTTGTCTTCTTGCTTTTCCTTATTCTGGGGACTCACTCCATCATGCTGTGATGTAGTCTATTTTAGACCTTCTACATTAAATCATTCACTTCGCAGGCACTCCATAACTTCAATTTATATTTCTTTAACTTCTGCTTTATTAATCGTCTTTTCTACATTATATCTTTGTGCTCTTAATCTTTTTATTGTGAAATTTTCCATATCAGGATGCCTTTACCTGTATTCCTCTTCCAATATCTTTGAGACTGCCTTCTCTATAATAGTTAATTTGGATTTCTCCTTTGCATAAACATTGCACCATATCAAATCTCTCTTTCTTTCCCATGTCCATATTTCTTTTTTATATTTTTCAAATATCTCTAGGTTTTGTTGTTTATATTTTCTCACTTCCTCAGATGCTTGTTTTTCCAAACAGATCAAAATTTCTTGATCTATATACTGTTTTTCAAACATCTGTTGTATTAATGAAAGTAAATTTTTATTTGAAGCTTCTGACAGTTTTTTCTGTGGAAGTATTTTTCTTTCCTCTAATTTCTCTCTTAATCATTTTGTATATCTTGTGTCTGGAAATTCTGGGCTTTTTGCATAATAGTAACAATACCTAATTTATTTCTTATCCTTAATAGTCCACTCTATCGTCTTTATGGATCTTTTTTGGCCAATCAATTTTTGTTGTTTTTGTGGACTTCTAATTCCTTCCACACAGGACCCTTCTGTGTGGTATAACTGATGGTAAAGGATATCTCCTTTAGAATAAGTCCTTGCCTCTCTACATTCTGAGCTTATCAGGCCCATCATAAAATACCTCATTTCGAATTTATCTTAGTAGACATGTTAGGTAGTTAGAGAAGACCCAGAGGTTCCTATTAAAAATATATCAATCCTAATCGACTTGAAATATCAGGACAGGCTGTAGGCTCTGTCCCTATAATCAGTGTCCTGTAGACTCCTAAGGGATGATCTGTGCTTTGCTTTTTTGGACAATTAGGGATCTGGCAGTCCAAAACCTCTTATATCTCCACAAGTCAAATACACAAGAGAACATTAAGATCAGAGATTTGAACCTACTTCAGCAACTTATTGTGGAGAGACCAAGTCATCACACAGCGACTGTCCTTTCTGTGCAGCAAACTTCCACTCCAGGTTAAGCATTGTGGCAAACTATCCTCCTTTAAAAATTGAGTTAGACAATTGAATGGCTATTAACAAATTTACAGCTGGTATTGACTAGCCTGTTTCTCCTTGAAAAATTGAGGTACAGTCTGAGGGTGTGTACAGGAAAAGTGTAAATGACCACATGGCCTAGTTGCCTTGGGTTTTCTATGATTTTATGATTTATATTTATTCCATCTTTGGCAGATGTACTTCAAGAAAAATAGATGCAGTCATACCCTCACATATATCTGTTACTGAAGAGAAAAGAATTACTTTTTTTAGTTGAGGAATATATACATGGATATTATAAGACTTTGAGTGGACTTCACTAACCTCTCAAAAGTGGATGTAATATGAATAGTTAAATAACCTTTAATTGACCCCAAGTATCTAAAAACTTGAGAGGCTACAACTCAAAACAGTGATACTCTTAATGCTGCAAAAACATCGTATGCAGGGAGCAAGCCCCCTGTGTTCATTACATAGGGAGTAACCCTCACACTACTAAACTATATTTAGACAAAGTCCGAGGTCACACAGTCTCAGAGAAAAGGACAAATTAAGTTAAAACATAGCAGGCACAGTCTTCTGTTCTCAAATTTTAGATACATTAAATCAACCTGGTGACTTCCAGTTATAACTGTCAGAACACTGACTAACTGGAGTTCGACAAATAGTAGAGATACCATCAGAAAAAAGATAATGGGGTACTCTGAGCTAACCACATCTACAACCTTTTTGTATTTAGCCTTTCTCTTCTTTTCCTTTGCAAGGATTGTTGTAAGCTTAATGCAGATCTTGTTACCAGACTACTGATATTCTAACTAAATATTTCACATTTTTGGACAGTCTTCATATGCTTTTTGTGTATTTCTGTTTAATGTAGCCATTGGTTCAAACTACATTCTAAAGTTGAAGACAAACTGGTGAGGATTCAGTTAAATCTGGAATTCTTTTTTTCCTGTTCTACGGCTTCGAATCGTTGAACTGTTAGTCTTTTCTACGATACGAGACAGTCAGATATCATATTTAAAACTGAAATCACTGTCAAATATTGAAAGCATTTTAATGCAGGGGAGCAAGCCCCCCTGCACCCCCATATGGGGGGCTGTGCCCCAACGCACCCTGCTAATTATATTTACCAACTTCAAGTTCACACAAAAGTAGAGAAGGGGCAAACTCCCACGTTAGATATTTCACAAGTTAGATATTTTGCCTTTCAGTCATTTAAATTTTTGATCATATGGCATAGACCCATATATATATATATATATATATATATATATATATATATATATATATATATATATATATACACACAGGTTCATAGGTAGGTACTAGGCTATCAGCCCTGGTGCCTATACAAGCCCAGCCAAAAAGGTACCCTGGCTTTTACCACCCAAGAAAATTATTTTCCTGTGCCACTGTCGAGCAGAGCCACAGAAGTGATCCCGGGGTGAATTTCCTATTTCCCATCCAATCGTCAAGATTTTTCTTGAAGAGTAATAATGAGGAGCTTTGTTTGATATAAATAGGTAGTTTATTCCAGAGTATGGGAAGTCTCTGGGACAGGAATCTATCCCTCCAGCATGTTCTGTTTATTGTGGTGACAAGGTTTAGGTCCCTAGAGCGTGTAGCTCGGAGGGATTGGGACTTCTTTAAGTGGAGCATGTCCAACAGTTCTGGGTTTGATATAGCTTTGTATGTTAGGCAGAGATCACCTCTGAGTAGGCGATATGCGACGGAGTAAAGCTGGAGTTTTTTTAGACGATCTGTGTAGGGCATCTATTTGAGGCCAGTAATTCTTTTTGTGAGGTATTTCTGTGGCCTTTCCAGTTGTTGTAAATGTCCTGTGAGGTACATACCAAAAGGGGCGTTGTACACTATAATGGGTCTAATGAATAATGAGTAAAGGAGAACAATGACCTTTTTTTTTTTGGATGAGAAACCTTTTGTGATGAGGTGTGCCATGTAGAAGGATTTCCTGACTACTGTGGCGATGTGATTATCAAAGGAGAGACTACTGTTCACCTGTGTCCCAAGGTCTCTTATCATACTTTTGGTGTTAAGTATGCTACCGCCTATGTTGTAGTTCATGAGTACAGAGTTTTTACCAAAGGGGATGACAATGCACTTTTTGGCATTGAGCTTGAGGCCATGGCTTTGACACCAGGCATCTGTCTCAGTGAAGCCCTTTTATAGGATGTCCACATCATTAGGAGTTTCGATTATGACTCCTAGTTTGCAGTCATCTGCAAACTTCGTTAGCCAAAGACCTTCTGTGTTAGCCTGTACTTCAGAGAAGTAGATACCACACAGGAGAGGACCCAGGACTGAACCCTGTGGTATTCCACTTGTCACTGGTATGAAGTAGGATTTGGAGTCTGTTACTTTCACAGTGTGGGTTCTGTCAGTGAGCCAGTTGACAACCCATCTTGTGACATAGGGATTTATACCTAGTTTAGTGAGTTTATCTATAATTCCAGAGTGGGTGATGGTGTTGAAAGTCTTGGCAAGATCTAGATAGGCTGTGTGAACCACCTTACCCTTGTCTATGGCCTTGGTGACTGCTTCTAAGAAGTCTATCAGGTTTAGGAGACATGATCTGCCTTTTACAAACCCAAACTGGGTGGGGTCCAGAGTTTGGAGATTATCAATGTCTTTGTTTATAGGTTCCATGATGATAAGTTACATGGCCTTGCAGACCAGGCTCGTCAGGCTAATGGGGCGGTATTTCCCAGGGTCCGTGGTGGCTCCCCCCTTGTGGAGTGGGATAACCGTTGCTGTGTGCCATTCAGCGGGCACAGAGCCTGAGGTGAGGCTATGATTGAACATGGTACTTAGGTGGGGTGCCAGTTCGTTCTGTAGTTCATGTAGAATGCAGTCTGGGCTGTTGTCTGGTCCCATGGATGCTGTGTTCTTGGCTTTGGAGAGTGTGGTTTTTACCTGTGCAGCCATGATTACAGGAACTTTGCATTCTTCCGGTATAGAGATGGGCTCTTTAGGGGGTGAGAGGGGGTAAAGTTAGCACTGAACCTATCTGCCAGGATGTTTGCGATATCAGTTGGGTCTGTATATTTAGTGCCATTGTGCTGAGTGTTGCCATTGAGATTCTTGATATAGCTATAGAATGCTTTGTGGTTGTCTTTAGAATCAGTGGCGATTTTGTTTTCATAACTAGCTTTGGAGGATTTTATCAGGGATCGCAGCTTCTTACTGAGACTCTCCAGGGAGCGCCTCCACTCATGGGATTTTACTCTCTTTTTGCAACAGTTTAGTCCTTCTGTTGTACAGTTTGTTTATGGCAGGGGACCACCAGATTGGCTTCCTTTTTTTGGAGGACAGTGTCTTGGTTCTGTTTGGGATAGCACGATCCATGCACTCGTGTAAGTGCTTATAAAATCCAATTGTGTAGGATTCAGTAGTCATAACTGTATTATTCATCTGCATGGGTGTCATGAAGTTCATCACTTCTGTCTTAAGAAGCATGAAGTTGGCTTTGGAGACATTTTTTACCATTGTTTCCTTAATGGGGGGTGGAGGCAGGATGTGGATATCTAGAGTAATTAGCTTATGGTCGGATCGGACCAAAGAGGAGTTGACTTCAGGTGTGGAACACCAGTTACCCATGTTGGTAATGACTAATCCAGAATATTGTTGCCCCTGGTGGGGGTTTGGATAAGTTGATCCAGGGCATTGGAGTTTATGAATTCCAGAAAGCGTTGAGCAAAGGTGTTGGCACATGAGTAGTTTTCCCAGTTAATGGTGAGGTAGTTGAAATCGCCCATTATTAGGGTGTTTGGTTGAACCCTAATATTTTCCATTACATCAAGAAAAGAGGAGTGGGAATCCTGGGGCATGGTGAAGGATCTGTAGCAAGCTACAATTTGGATTGCAGTTTTGCCCAGAGTTAGTTGCACTTGGATAACCTTGGCTGCATTATGCTGAGCAACTAGCCTGGAGGTGTGGAAATCCTTAATGAATATGGACACAGCTTCACCTTTGATGCTCCCGTCCAGGTTACATGGCCGAAAAGTGTGGTATGAGTTATAGCCTGGTAGTGCAGGGGTGCTCTCTGGAGCCTTGAACCAGGTCTCAGTCACTGCACAGATATTGATGTTCTCCATTTTAAGGAGTACCTCGAGTGAGTCCATTTTGAGATTTAGACTTCTAGCATTGAGTAGCATTACCCTCAGTTTTTGCTTGCCTGTTCCTGTTACGGTGGTGAATTTGTCATTTGAACCTTGCCTAAAAAAGGTACTATAGGGGTGGCAAGAACCTTAGCCAGTATCCAAAATCCCAGGGGTGACAGGTGCAGGCCATCTCTGGCAAAGCATTGTGGTCTGTCGACCATATCATCACAGGCAGACAGATACTGGATCACTTTAGAATGACAACAGATGCTTAGCCAATTGTTGAAGTCAATAATTTTTTCCATGTACTGTGGTATCATTCTGGGTGATGGCAGAATGCTACTCAGGACTAGGGTCATACCTGCCTGGGCTATAAGATTGGAGAGCTCTTCCATGTCTCTTTTCATGTAGTCCAGGGAGGTATGTCTCAGGTCGTTCACACCAACATGAACAATGACAGAGTCATATTTGTACTTGTTGTGGAGTGACCTGAGTGCATGGGTTATGTGGCAGATCCTGGCACCTAACAGGCAGCTGACAGTAACCTTCTTCTTGTTTAGCCTGGTGAGTGGGACATCAATGTGTCAGACTATAGAGTCACCTATAACTAATGTGTTGGGTACATTGTTTTGCCTTATTGGCTGTGGTTGAGTGGCATACTGAGTCTGTGGGATATGTGTCATTTGGGTTGTGTTGGGGGGTGGACGTTGCTTGCATTTCTGCTTTGAAGGTCTGTGTTGCTTAAGCAGATTATTATGGAGAGCCTCCGTAAATGTTTTTGTGTTTCTATGTGTGGATTTTGGTGGTGTAGATTTAATGAGACTATGTGGTGAGTGTGGTGTGGTGCAAGTGTTTACCTTCTCCTCATGACTGTCAAGTTCCGTCTTGGTTGGAGAGAGCTTTACCTCCAGTTTGGCTAGATAAGTGCATCTCTCACAGGTTGTAGTGTTGGGTGGTAGGAGGAGAGGGTTGTCTGGGTACATGAGGCAATTTCTACATTGCCCCAAGATGCCCAGATTCATCAGATAGACAGGAGAGAACACTGGGAGCTGACCCTTGGACATGCATGAATAAAAAAATATTTTCCTCTAGATAAATGAGGAAACTGAATACAAGAGCTGTTTTTCTCTAGGTAATGAGGAAGGTTGAGTGCTGTAGTAATTAGTAGGTTATTTAGTGCTTACAATAAGTTCTGAACAAGTGCTGATCACGAATAAGCAAATTCAAGTGCTAAAACTAAGAATCTGTATCTAGACTAAACTAGTTACAGGAAAGGGGGGAAACAAGTGCAAATGTGGACTTTTAAATCAGAAAGATGAGAGAGATGGAAAAACTGCCCCAATGGCCAATAACTAAATAATTTCTGGGCCAGAGCCACTCCTTATGCAGTAGATAGGTTACCTAGTGCTTACCACTCCCACTGATAAGCTAGAAAGCTTCCCTCCAACACAGAAAGTTTTGGGGGCTCAGAAGCTTACATACAGTCCTGGATACAGCAAACTTGAATCTGGACTACACTAGTTACAGGAAAGGTATGAAACAGGCTTATATTTTTTTTATACAGAAAAGTAATGAAAACAGCAGTAAAAACAATTCAAATGCAGTGCAAGCTAGCATAATTGAGAATGTAGCAATGTTAGACCAAACAGTTTAAAACATGCAATTAAATTAAAAATGACTAAAAACAAGAACAGAAGAAGTCTATTAGGTAGAATGAGGTAAATAGATGGGACTGGGGGGAGTGTCCTAGATCAAATCTACAGTGGGGGCGGGCAACCAAAAAAGCCTCCAAATTTAAACAAGGCAGGAATAGGGAGGGTGAGCAGGGGAAAACCAACACCTTCAGCAAAGATCTGAAAAACCATACAGTGAATCAAAAATAGTGCACAACTCTGAAGTCAGCCAGCAGTGATATAAAATTAGTCAAGCAACAATTAACAGTACACAACTCTGAAGTGCCAGAAAAATATACTTAGCACTGTATAACTCCAGATAGTTTGAAGAGCACTCTGTCAGGACACAGGAAGGCTCCAGCAATGATATGCAGGCTGTTACTAAGAGGGTCTAATTTTTGCAAGCAATCCTTGAGATAGTTAGATAACACACAGGATGTAAAAAGAGTTATACCAACGTAAGACACAGAGAAATAGGGGGAGGTGGGAAAAACACCTTCAGCAGAGATCTGAAAAACTATACAGTGAAGCAAAAATAACAGTGCACAACTCTGACGTCAGCCAGCAATGATATAAAATTAGTCAAGCAACAATTAACAGTACACAACTCTGAAGTGCCAGAAAAATATACTTAGCTCTGTATATCTCTAGATAGTTTGAAAAGCAATGTGTCAGGATATAGGAAGGCTCCAGCAATGATATGCAGACTGTTACATACATATATAAGTGTGTGTGTGTGTGTGTGTGTGTGTGTGTGTGTGTGTGTATATATATATATATATATATATATATATATATATATATATATAGGGTCTATATCACATAGTCAAAGTTTAATAACTTCAAACACGGAATGTTTGAACTATCCTATTCGAAGTTAAAAAAGTTTGACTATGGATAAAAAACAAAAAAAAAGAAAACAAAACAAAATAAACTGTTTAAGCAGGGGGCAAGCCCCCCTGCACCCCCACCCCCTCCCCACTACTTAAATATACCAACTCCAAGATCACACCACATTGAACAAAACAGAAACCTCCCTTTATGGAGATTTTCATTGAAACGCTTGAACTTCTGCAAATTCGAACTTATGGTCTCGACCATATGAGGTTCAAACTTGTAGAAGTTCGACTATCTGATAGGAACCCCATATTTATATATATATATATTATATATATATATATATGTGTGTGTGTGTGTGTGTGTGTGTGTGTGTGTGTGTGTGTGTGTGTGTGTGTGTGTGTGTGTGTGTGTGTGTGTGTGCGTGTGGGTCTACTTTGAAACATCTAAAACCCATAACATCTAATTTCATAACATTGAGACCAGAACATCTAACACCCAAAAAATCTAAAACCCATAACATCAAATTTCAAAACATCTAACATTACAAATCACAAGAAATTAACATCCCCTCCACATATGACGACACCAAACTACCAAACATACTTTTTACTATGTTTCTGCAGGGGGGCAAGCCTCCCTGCACACCCCCACCCCCCCGTAAATTAAATATACCAACTCCATGATTGCACTACAGTCGGAACAATTTAATTTCCTAACCCCACTGTATCAAGCCCCCTGCAGAAATGTAGCAAAAAGTGTGTTTGGTAGTTTGATGTCATTATATGTCGTTATATGTGGAGGGGATGTTACTTTCATGGGATTTCTACTGTTAGATGTTATGAAATTCAATGTTATGGGTTTTAGATGTTTTGAAGAGACCTATATATATATATTTATATATATATATATATATATATATATATATATATATATATACATGCATACATACATATATATGGAAACATACAGGTATAGAAACATAGACGCACAGTCTCTCGGTCATATTCAAAAATGCAGACATGCCTACAGAAAGTCACATACATATAACATCCCATACCATGCATACAAGCACATACACACACACACACACACACACACACACACACACACACACACACACACGCATGTGCACACATATTAAATTTACTCTGTATGTTCACTGCACACTTTTCATATCAAACTAAGAAATATATAAGTCAAATTTATTTCAGGTCATTATTGTCAGATAAATATTGTGCAAAGCATTATAGGTTCATAGGAATACTAGGCTAACTGCCCTGAAGGGCCATTTTAAGCCTAGCTAGTAACCCAAGTTGGGAATCAAACTCTATATCTTGTGCCTACGAGGCAAAGGCTTTAACCATTATTACAAACTTCTACCCCAAAGCAAACAAGCATTCATTAATCACACACACACACACACACACACACACACACACACACACACACACACACACACACACACACACACACACACACACACACACACACACACACACACACACGCGCGCGCACACACACACACATACATCCTTGTAACTAAACTACAACTGTAGTTACTTGCATTAAATCTGGAAAGGGAAGGTTTCAATTATTTATTTATTTTCTCTGCTTGCTAACCGCAGCTCTCTATCTGCCTTGTTTGGCAAGGTGAAAGGGAAAGCAGGTTTTTGTAACTGTGGCCATGTAATTACTTGCTTAAAATAATTGTTTTCTTTGTCATCTCACTAACCACACAAGATCTGAGGCTAGTGAGGGGAAAGGAAATAATAGCTCTCAGAGAAGGTTTCAGCCTCCACGCTGTGATTTCCTGCCAGAATAAACATTGTAGTCTGTATATCTGTAGATTAAGGCCATGGTGTGGAATGTTGAGTGTCCAATGAGGATTATTCATTTCCCAAGCCTTTATCTAAGAAGTTATTAAATCAGTGAGCTCAGGAACATATTCGCTCCTTATTTGATAGGTAGCCAATTAGTTTTATGGAGGGTTAAGACACTGGTGCTCATGCAAAGGGGGTGGGAAATAAACCTGCATATCTTATTAGATATGATCTGAGGAGCCTTTAGATCTTTATTTGAGGCCATAGTAAGAAATGGAAGACCATACCCTAGTCTGGACAGTAATATTCCTTTTACAGTGACATTTAGCACTGAAATGTGATGTTTTCCTTGCCTGGAAAAATAGATAAACACTGTTTTTCCTACGCTTTTTACGTGTGTATTTAGAAATGTTCTAATCAGATCCTGAAGTATTTGAAAAAGTGAGCTGTCTCCAGTTGTATGCTGCTGTGTTCTTTATTATGACAATAGGGAGAGACAATGTAGAGCTGTTGTCTGGTCCTGAGGTTATACTGTTGGTGTTATAGGCATTAAGTGGCAATTTCTTATTTTTAAGCAAGTCTGTGAGTAGGTAAAGATGAGTTAAAGTTGTGGTTTTATTATCGAATTATCTGAATTTGATCTAAGAAGTACCATATCATCAGCATAACGTAGCACTGAGAGATGATAGAAATCACATGACAGATTATTAATGAAAATTCTGAAAGGTATGAGGGCAAGTGTGCAGTCATGGTGAACACCACTGTTTAAAGATGCTTCAGAAACTATAGAAGTACCAGTTTTATCCTAAATATTCAGTTTGTCAAATAGTCCATGAGGGACTTAGAGGTTGTTGCATTTAATCCTTTTACTAATAAAGAGTTAAGGAGATAGTAGTCATCCAGATCAAACTCTTTGGTCAGGTTGATACAAATGGCATCTCTTATCAGACAATATAAACTTCAGGCTTGTTAAGGGATGTTCCTTTAATGTTGAATCTAGAAAAAACAATGTCTAGGACCTGACCATGGGAGCTGTATTGCATGTTTTCCAGAGATGTTAATCTCTGGTATTTATAGATGGTAACGGTCACATTGTTTGATTCCCCCATCTTTAGACACTGTAGCCCCAAATGCTTTCAAGCTACTTGAAAGTTCTGCTTTCCTCTCACTATTCTCTCACAAAAGTAGAATTTTTACATTAGATTTCTTAATGGTAATCATTAACGGCTCCCTTCCCTGATAGATCGTTAAGAGAGTTGCATATAAGCTGTCACCACCAGCCCTAATATTGCTTAGCCAGGCTTGTGTGATGTTTATAACTTCAGCATTGTGCCATCTTTTTTGTGGAAAGCATAGATTTTCCCTATTTTTTATCCTGGAAACAACCCGGCGCTAGCAAGTGTATATCAACTCATCTTGTTGTTAAAGACTGACTACAAATCTTATGCAGATAATTTTACAAACAGGACTAAAGCCTCATTTTCCTTCACTGATCTAAGTTAATCAATGTGGCTTTGTGCCCAAGGGGCATAACTGGGACTGCATTTTGAGAAATGCATATCTCGTTGCTTCCCATGCAAAAAAAGAAATGTCATGCTTACTACTATCATTCGGCACAGAAAATCCTTTTGATACATTGTTGCAGTAATACCATTTCATTATCCCCATGCTGGGGGTCTATATCAGAAGACAGAATGGAAATAACAGAGAACGGCAAAACATCAAAAAGACCGGACCTCGAAGTGCTGTTTGTGAGATCGCTGTACAGTGAAGATTGGAATATTTGACCTTTCCTCACTGTAGTGCGATCTCAAAGTTGGAATATATATTTAGCGGGGGGGGGTGCGGGGGGCACAGCCCCCCACAACAGCAAGTTTGAGGACCAGTCTTTTCGATGTTTTGCCGCTCTCTGTTATTTCCGTTCGGTCTTCTGATATAGACCTCATGCTGGTATGATATATCTAAAAAGTTGATCAGTTTTCATTTATTTATTTAGTTATTTAGTTGTGTTTGTTTACCAGGAAAGTCTGGGTGATACTCATTTTCAGCAGAGGCCTGGGGAGAAAAGCTTCATTTGCTTACATGGCACTATACTGAGTTCAAGTTAAGCACAGAGTAGTTCAATGAAGGAGCTCTCTCAAGGGGTGTCAGCAGCAGTAATAAAGTTAGGGGTGTTGCTGTTTAAGCCAGTTTTTTAGGTTGGGGAGTGATGGAGGGATGTCCTGTGGCTTTTATCCTCTTTATATTGTTAATTTGTCCCTTAAGCATTTTGCTTCTGAATTGTTTTACTGTTCTACCACCTAAGATGGGTGACAGAACTTAATATTGATTTAATTTGTGATGTCTTACTAAGATATGGCTTGATGTAAGTCTGCATATGGAACAGAAAATAACAACTCTCTATGCCAGAATTATATATATTCTTCAGGCCATACTATCAAAGGAGGTTAAATTCTAGAGTATAAATATTATATCCTTCATATGAACACCTCAGAAGTCCGGAGTTGCATCGAGACGCCATTGGCAACAAACCAAAGGAGGTGTAGCACTCCTATATCTCCTATATCTTATAAGTTGATAGGTGCATAGGTGTTTACCATACTAATGACCACAAGGGCCTTTTTAAGCCTAACCATGCATCCCAAATCTCTGACAAGTTTTGATACCCTTAATAAGTGTAAGCATGGGCCTGGGAGATGAAACATTTACAGGTTACCAGTGTCCATTACAGACATAGGTGCCAAAGTAGGGATGAATTTCCAGTTTCCCATCCAACTGTGCTAGTTGCACTTGAATTGCGTTAGGGAGGAATTGGGTTAGGAAGGAACTCTGCTTCACATGAATGGGGAACCTGCTCCATAGATGCAAATGTCTCTGGGATACATACCTATGTCTCCAGCAGGTCCAATGCATATCACAGGCAAGGTTCAAGTCTCTAGAATTGGCAACCCTCTTGCTGTTTGCTTTGTGGATATGCAGGATGCCTTGTTGTTTGCCTGCCTTATACCTGTTTGGTTGAATTTACACACACACACACACATATATATATATATATATAGATATATATATATATATATGTATATATATATATATATATATATATATATATATATATGTATATATATCTATATATATATCTATATATGTATATATATATCTATATCTATATATATATATATATATATCTATATCTATATATATATATATATATATATAAATATGTATATAATTTTATATATATATAATTTTATATATATATATATATATATATATCTGTGCCTGTGTGAGTGTGTGTGTGTGTGTGTGTGTGTGTGTGTGTGTGTGTGTGTGTGTGTGTGTGTGTGTGTGTGTGTGTGTGTGTGTGTGTGTGTGTGTGTGTAAATATATACACATAGGTTCATAGGTAGGTACTAGGCTATCGGCCCAAGGGCCTACGTAAGCCTAGCCAGCAAGGTACCATAGCTTATGCCACCCAAGAAAGTTATTTTCCTGTGCCACTGTCCAGCAGAGACACAGAAGTGATTCCCTGGGGTGTATTTCCCATCATAGTATATAGTATTGCTTTATCCAATCACAAAAATTTTTATTTGGTATTAAATTTTATTATCACTGACATTGAAATGGATCTTCTCAGTTTGGTCTCTGGTCTATCAGCTGATAGGGAAGACCTTGGGGCCTTTGGATTAGCTTCTTGTGCATCCACTGTTAATACAGGTGAGGCCTTGGGCCCAGAGTCAACATGTGGAATAGCTTTTGACCAATTACACAAACATCTTAGATCTTTGAGATCCAACCGCCAAGTCTGCTCTTCAATTTTTCCCTTAGAACTGTTCTACTTGCAATCTAAACAGCCTATACTCTATCTGAAAAGCTCAGCACTTGCTCCTAAAGCATTTTGTATACAGGTAAAGCACTCTTAAACAAACGAAAGTACTTCATTCACCTAAATTCTGTTGAGTACCCATTTCCCTATAGGTCCTTTCTGACTCAGTTACACAGCAATCTTTTTCACTATTTCTAGCATGTCGAAGGGTCAGTTGCTGGCATCCTCTCCTGTTCAGCTGGTGAATCTGGGAATCTCGAGGCAATGTTACAATTGCCTCATGTACACAGGCAACCCTCTCCTCCTCCCAACAAATACAAATATATGCGAGAGATGCAACTATATAGCCAAACTGGAGGCTGAGCTCTCTCAATTCAGAACTGGCAAGACCAGTCAGGAGGAGAAGGTAACCACGCACACCGCAAACCCAGTCTCACATAGAACTATCACAACTGCAAACCAAACACATAAACACACAAAAACATACTCGGAGGCGCTGATTAAAAATCTACCAAAACAACAGAGGCCTCCAAAGCAGACACCCAAGTAACCACCACCTCAAGACATAGCACATGCAACACATAGTTCACAAAGTCAGTGTGCTAAACAGTCACAGCCCTTAAGGCCAAACAACATACCAGACACACTTGTAATAGGTGACTCCATAGTCAGGCACACTGACGTCCCACTCACCAGACTGAACAAGGAGAGGGTCACAGTAAGCTGCCTGTCAGGAGCTAGAATCCGCCACATAACACAAGCACTCAGGTCACTCCACAGCAAGTACAAGTATGACTCAGTCATTGTACATGCCGGTGTGAACGACCTGAGACGTACCTCCCTGGACTACATGAAAAGAGACATAGAGGAGCTCTCTGATTATGTAGCCCAGGCCGGTATGACCCTGACCCTGAGCAGCATCTTACCCTCACCAAGAATGATGCCACAGTACAAAGACAAAATGATCAGTTTTAACAATTGGCTTAATTACTGGTGTCATTCTAAGGGGATCCAGTGTCTGTCTGCTTGTAATGACATGCTTGACAAGCCACGCTGCTTCGCAAGGGATGGCTTGCACCTGTCACCCCTGGGCTTCCAGATATTGGCCAAGGCTCTTGCCACCCCCATAGTGCCTTTTTTAGGCAAGGCTCAAATGACAAACCTACCTCCCTAGAAAACACAAGTGGAAAAAACTAAGGGTAATGCTGCTCAATGCCAGAAGTCTAAACCTCAAGATGCATGCCCTCGAAGCCCTCCTCAGTATGGAGAACATCGATGTCTGTGCAGTAACTGAAACCTGGTTCAAGGCTCCTGAGAGCACCCCAGCACTATCAGGTTTTACCTCATATCATGCTTTCCGGCCCCAAAACTTGGACCGAACCACAAAAGGAGGGGGGAGTATCCATTTTCATCAAAGATACCCACACCTCCAGGTTAGTGGCAATGCACAAAGCATCGGAGACTATCCAGGTGCAACTAACCATAGGCAAAACTGCCTTACAGTTTGTAGCATGCTACAGACCACCCTCTCAAACTCAGGAACCCCACACAGCCTTCCTGAAGACACTGGAGAGTATGAATGTCTCTCCAAATACCATCATTTTGGGAGACTTCAACTACCCAAACATAGACTGGGAACATTACTCAAGCCCCAACACCCTAGCCCAAAGGTTCTTAGAATTCATAAACTCAAGTGCAATGGAACAACTAGTCACCATTCCCACAAGTGGAGACAATATACTAGACCTGATCATCACAAACATGGGGACAAAATGCTCCACACCGGAAGTACATCCCTCTTTGGTAAGATCAGACCATAAATTAATCTCACTGGAAATCCACATCCCGCCCCCACCCCCTGCACAAAAGACCACAGTGAAGAACTTCTCAAAAGCAAACTTCACACTTCTTAAGACTGAAGTGGTATCTTTCAAGGCCCCTGGGCCAGTGGAAACCACAACCCACACTGCTGAATCCTTTGCAAATGTCTTCTATGGGCACCTTCAAGAATGCATGGATCATGCAATCCCAAATAAAACCAAGACCCATTCCCCCAAAGGCAGGCGCCTGGTCTGGTGGACCCCAGCCATAAACAAACTTTACAACAGGAGGAGGAAGCTACTACATGACAGAGCAAAATCCCTAAAAGGGAAGGCATCTCTGATCAGTACTAGCAAAAAGCTACGATCACTCATAAAATCATCCAAGGCCAACTTTGAGAGAAAAATCGCAAAAGACACAAAAGACAATCACAAGGCCTTCTTTAGCTATGTTAGAAACCTGGGTGGAAACTCCCAGATATGCTCAGAGTTAGTCCAAAATGACACAAAATACACTGAACCCACTGACATTGCCAACATTCTGGCAGACAGGTTCAGTGCAAATTTCTCCTCCCCTCCCCAAAAGGAGAAATAACTATCCCAGCAGAGTGTAGCCTCCCTAACATCTCAGATGCCCAGGTGAGAGCCGCCCTCTCTAAAGCTAAAAACACAGCATCAATAGGACCGGATGGTGTCCCGGGCTGTGTGCTACATGAACTCCAAGAGGAACTAAACCCACACATAAGGCTGCTGTTTAATCTTAGCCTTACTACAGGATACGTACCCAAAGAGTGGCGCACGGCAACAGTGGTCCCACTTCACAAAGGTGGTGCTTCTACGGACCCTGGAAATTACCGCCCCATAAGCTTGACGAGCCTGGTCTGCAAAGCTATAGAGAGGATCATTATGGAACTCATAAACAAAGACATTGGGGACCTACAGACATTGGATCCTACCCAATTTGGCTTTGTCAAGGGCAGATCCTGCCTTTTGAACTTGGTCGACTTTTTTGAAACAGTCACTAAGGCCATTGATGAGGGTAAGGCAGTTCACACAGCCTACCTTGACCTTGCAAAAGCCTTTGACACAATACCCCACTCGGGCATCAAAGACAAACTCACCAGCTTAAATGTAAACCCATATGTCACAAGATGGGTTGCAAACTGGCTCAAGGATAGAACACACAGGGTCAGAGTTGCTGGAGCTATGTCAGACTCTAAGCCAGTCACAAGCGGTGTCCCACAGGGCTCAGTCCTGGGACCCCTCTTGTTCGGCATTTATTTTTCCGAGGTACAGGCAAACATAGGAGGATTGCGGCTGACAAAGTTCGCAGATGACTGCAAACTGGGAGCCATAATTGATACTCCAGTGGACACAAACATCCTTCAGAGAGGCCTCATAGAAATGGATAATTGGTGCCAGAGCCATGGTCTAAAGCTGAACGCCAAAAAATGTATAGTCATACTCTTTGGGAAAAACAAGGTACCGACAAATTACCACATAGGCGGTAATCCATTAAGTATGGAAGAGGTAATCAGGGACCTAGGGACCCAGGTTGACAGTAACCTCTCATTTGACACCCACATTGCCAAAGTGGTTTGGAAGTCCTTCTATATTGCCCACCTTATCATGAAGGGTTTCACATCTAGATCAAGAGAGGTCATTGTGCCCAGGCACTCTTCTCTTATCAGGCCAATGATTGAGTACAATGCCCCATTTGGGATGTATCTCACCCGACACCTGCAGCAGTTGGAAAGACCCCAAAAGTTCCTCACCAAGAGGATAAAGGGTCTTAAACATATGTCATATGCTGCCCGACTGAAAAAACTCCAGCTCTATTCAGTCGCATACCGCCTACTGAGAGGTGATCTGTGCCTGACGTACAAGGCCATGTCCAATCCTGAATTAATGGACATGCTCCACCTCAGAAAATCCAAATCCATCAGAGCCACGAGAACAAGTGACTTAAACCTCAACACAGAAATAAATAGAATGTGCTGGAGGGACAGATTCATAACCCAGAGGCTCCCTACACTCTGGAACAGAATCCCAGTCCATGTTAGGCAGAGCCCCTCACTGACTCTATTCAAGAGAAATCTCGACGAGTGGATGGGAGATCATAGGTTTACCAGACAGAGGCATAGTAAACTAAACCCTAAAAGGGCATAGTATTCTCATCCTAAGGGGTGGTGTAAGCCGCATACACTCTGGCTAGGCTTATAAATGCCCTAGGGCAGATAGCCTAGTACGAACCTATGAACCACATGTGGGGGAAGCTGATGAGGAGCTTAATAATCAATGGGCAGCTATTCAGCAACATGCTACTATGTCTTTTGTAGAAGCACTAGCCAAGTTTCACGATTGAGTTATCGATCGTGAAAACAATGCAGTCATGAAACTTGTCAATGATGTACAACCATTTGAAGGGGAAACATTCTTTAACAACCAGTTGACTAAAGTGGCATCAGATCTAAATAATCTGGAGGAACAATTGAAGAAGAGAAAAATCAGGAAATTTAACAGAGATCAACTAGATTATCAAAGTACCAACCCTTTTAGCAATACAAACAAACATGTGAGATTCATATCACATCCAACACGTACTCCCAAACGTAAAAGACCTAGGTCTATTCTTAGAAATCGCACTCCAGATTTTGGTTCATCTACTGATGACCTTTCCTCCTGTACTGACAGTGATCTGCAGGCTGCATCAGGTTCACCATCTCCGAAAAGAACACCAGCATCTATCCCTTTAGGCCCAGATATCAATGTGGGGGGAGAAAACACAAGAAAAATAAACAGCATACAGAGCCTACTGCAACTAGAAATGCAAAAATAAATGTGACACCAAATGTGAATGTTTTAAATTTATCAGACTTTGTGTTGTCAGCTTTACAGTTGTCTGTTCTTAATAAAGGTCTTACATTTGTACCGGGTTTCATGGTATCTGAAGATGTGTTGGCACAGGACGTTATGTCCTTTTGTAGAATGTTGAATCTAAAATTGCATTTTGGTGATATGGATAACAATTACAGTCAAGATAAATTCACTTATCATAAATCATGTTTCGTTCCTCCTATGCATCCTATTGTTCATCAATTCCAGAATAGCATACTCAAAGATCTACACTTTTCCAGTTCCGAGATACGGTATAAATCGAACTACATCACGTTGGCGGAGAAACAAGCAATCAATGAATTACAGAACAACAGCAACATAGTCATCATTTCTGCTGATAAAGGTGGGGCTGTAGTTGTCTTAAATTGGTCTGATTATGATAATGAGGCCAAAAGACAACTTTCTGATAATAGATACTATTCTGAAATGGTAATAAATCCCACATTTAGGTTTAAAAAACAGATTGATGATTTTTTGTTAAGTGCAAGGAACAAGGGCATTATTGCCACTGATGTGATGTATCAGCTAATGATCCAGGATCCAGCCAATCAATATATTTATTTCTTACCCAAGATACACAAGGACCCGGTAAAGCCACCAGGTCGACTCATTGTTTCAGATAAGGGTTACATCACTGAACCATTATCATTATATCTTACCAAACATCTCAAGCCTTTGTTATCTTTTGTACGATCACGGTTACAGGACACTACCAACTTTTTACAAATCATCTCAGATACTCAGTTGGAACCAGATTGGTTATTGTGTACACTTGATGTAAGTGCCCTTTATACCAACATTCCTCATCAAGGGGGTTTGGAGGCCCTGACTTATTGGTTGGAGTTGGCCGGCTTATATCAGCCTGATTTCAACCAGTTTTTGGTTGGTCTTGCAGAACATGTCCTGACCAATAACGTCTTCTTCTGTCAAGATGTTTGCTATTGGCAGACAAAGGGCACAGCAATGGGAGCATCGTTTGCCCCCATTTATGCTGATTTGTTTATGGCGTTTGTTGAAAAGCATATTTTTTACAACAGCCATAACAACATTTATCTTGAACACATTGATATTTGGAGACATTATCTGGACGATTGTTGGATGGTATGGAAAGGAGAGACCCATCAATTATTTGATTTTTTAAGGTATCTAAATGACAACAAATGGGGCCTTCAGTTTACAGTACACTATGATATCCACACCATTACCTTCCTGAATGTACTGATTAATAGACTACCAGATAATACATTAAGTACTGAGGTATTCAGAAAGTATCCTGAATACAATACCATCCTCCATGCCACCAGTTTTCACCCCCCCACACATTGCTAAGAATATTCCTAAATCCCAATTCATCAGAATAAAGTGCATCTGTTCTGATGAATCTTCCTTTCAGGAACAAAGAAAAGACCTTACAAACAGATTCAGATCTAGGGGTTACAAGATGGGGCATGTTCTGCAAGCCAGCAATTTGGTTGATACACTCCAGAGGGATGATTTATTATGTTACAAACAACACAATATCATGGCAACACAACCGATTAGGTTTACAACTACATATGCTAGAAATTCAGACATTCTCATCCACAGTATACACAGACACTGGAACATTCTACAATGTGACCAAGAATTGGCAAATATCATACCAGAAAAAAAGTCTTTTTTCATTCAGAAAAGGCAAGAATTTAGGTGGCTGTTTCAACCATTATAAACATTCTCATGACAATAGGCAGACTCAGGCATTACAGACCACTCTTACAGGGGAACGCTTGACTGGTTGTTTTCCATGTGGTCATTGCATTAATTGTGATAAAATAGGTAAATCAAAACAATTTACCAGTTGTAATTCTGCTATAGTTTATGATGTTAATTTTTTTGCTAACTGCAGTACTGACTGGTTGATCTATCTGGCTACGTGTACTTGTGGATCCTTCTACATTGGGCAAACTTCACGTCCCCTTAGACTCAGAATATCTGAACATGTAAGCAATATCAAAAATAAAAAGGTCAACAATGCTCTATATAAACATCAACTGTTGCATAAAGGTAACAAACTCAATAAAACAGGTTGGCACTCAATTCTTAATTCCAAAGAAAAAAAGTGGATTGTCAAACTAGGTGGATTATTCCACCTGGTCTAAATGAACAATTTTAGGTGTAACCAATGAACTTTTAGCTGCATGTACTTAAAGAGCAACATCTGAATATTCAATTTTACACTGAGGAAGGCTGTGTTTTTGTGCCAGCCGAAACCGGTCTGGTTGTTTGTTGTTTTTACACATGTTTTTTACAGTTATATAGTAAATTTTTTTTCAGGCAACAGTTTGCTGGCTTACTTGATGTTTTTCTATTTCCCATCCACTCATCAAGATTTTTCTTGAAGAGTGCTAATGAAGAACTTTGCTTGACATAGATAGGTAGCTTGTTCCAGAGTATAGGAAGTCTCTGGGACAGGAATCTATCCCTCCAGCATGTCCTGTTTATTGTGGTGACAAGGTTTAGGTTCCTAAAGCGTGTAGCTTGGAGGGATTGGGATTTCTTTAGGTGTAGCATGTCCAACAGCGCTGGGTTTGACATAGCTTTATATGTTAGGCAGAGATCACCTCAGAGTATGCGATATGCTACAGAGTAAAGCTGGAGTTTTTTTGAGGCGGTCAGTGTAGGGCATTTGTTTGAGGCCAGTAATCCTCTTTGTGAGGTACTTCTGTGGCCTTTCCAGCTGCTGCAGATGTCTTGTGAGGTACATTCCAAAAGGGGCATTGTACTCTATAATGGGTCTAATGAGTGACGAGTAGAGGGGAACAATGACCTGTTTTTTCCTGGATGAGAACCATTTTATGATGAGGTGTGACACGTAGAAGGACTTCCTGACTACTGTGGCGATGTGATTATCAAAGGAGAGACTACTGTCCACCTGGGTCCCAAGGTTTCTTATAACGCATTCTGTGTTAAGTAGATTGATGCCTATGTGGTAGTTCATGGGTACAGAGTTTTTACCAAAGGGGATGACCCTGCACTTTTTGGCATTGAGCTTGAGGCCATGGCTCTGACACCAGGCATCTATCTCAGTGAGGCCCTTCTATAGGATGTCCAAATCATTTGGGGACTTGACTATGGCTCGTAGTTTGCAGTCATCTGCGAACTTCATCAGCCAGAGGCCTTCTGTGTTAGCCTGTACTTCAGAGAAGTAGATACCAATCATATATATATATATATATCTATATATATATATATATATATATATATATATATATATATATATATATATATATATATATATATATATATAGGAGCGCTACAGAATCCTGAAAGCCCAAAATCCTGAGACCAAAATCCTGAAACAAATAAAACACAAACCATATTACTCTTCTCCAAGTATAAGCAGGGGAGGCAAGCTCCCTTGCACCCTAACCCCCCCCCTGCTACTTAACTATAACAACTCTGAGA
>NC_056745.1:1445541127-1445576127 GCF_019279795.1 Protopterus annectens
ATTCCTGATTTACTAATTTCTTGCTATCCAGCTTTGTCAGGTAATCACTGTGAGCATAAATTGTGCCATATTTGGAGTTTGCTTATATTTTCACTTGTTACACTAGAATAAGAAAAAAAGAGAGATGTTCAGTGGCATTAAAAAGCATGCCAAGATTTAAGTCTAATAACAGGTTCTGATATACTGCAATTGCATAGATCAGGTTTCTATCTCTTGTGCCAAAAATTTCATATGCTATCTATTACTACTCTGTATATCTTGCTAGTGTAGAGTTTTGACTTTTGCAAACATAATGGACACTGCAAGTCAGCCTTCTTACTGTTCACATAAGCTGGCAATATGATACAGTCTTTAGTATACATCCATCATGCTTTTTTTTTATTCTTGAATGTACTGTAACTAGCAATTATTGGTCTGCAGGAAGCAATTCTCAAGAGTACATTTTGTTCATTGGGAAGCAAATCAAATTGAAATGCTTCTGTAAGTCTTACTTCAAAAAAAGTGCACATATCATTCATTCTTATTAATGGCATTTATGATTATCCACTTAATTATAAATACATGCATACTTATAAACAATAATGACAATAATAAAAGATTCAAGATTTTCTTGGGTGAGTAGTGGTAAGGTAGAGTGTGGCAAAAAAGATTAATGGAAACCACTACTCAAAAAAGAAAGCCGCAGTCCAGGTTCTTGTAAAATGGAATAGACCACAAGAATTTTCTCTGTTATGTTTGTCTTTATTTTAATGTTAGTTTAGGCATGAAGTTTGAAACCAAATGTATAGTAAAGACCTTTTGGTTTTGGGTATTTATAAAATAAGTTTTCCAGCTTAAGTAGCAAACTGCTCATAATGCACATTTACACATAATGTTAAGTATTACTAGATAAAATGGTCATTAAAGGCAAATCAGTATTTATAACATACATCAACTATAGTATTGATTTATTTTTATGGTGGCTTTGTTTATCTACATCCTCTTTTATTGCAGAAGGGTGAATTAGATAATGAAGTCATGTAATGCAAGTAGTTTGTGCCTCTTAGAGAGTATCAGTTTTTACTAAGCTCGACAGCCTGTAATATCTAAATGAAATAGAAGAAACAAACAACAGATTACGGTAAGCAAAAAAAAGAAAACTAGTTTAATGATGTTCGGGGAATAAATAATATAGTGTAAGTCATACATCCTATAAGCTATGGTGTCCCCTAGAGTAAATAATATAAAAACTAATAGTCTAAATTGTGACCTGGGCCTGTGCATATCTTTGTAACTGATATGAAACCTCTGTGATCAGTTAGTTAAAGGGGCTAGACAATGCAAACAAAGGGGAGTGTGGACATTTTGGACAAGTGGTCGGAAGCATGATCATTTATCTTCAGCATCTATTGATATATAATGTAATAGAGTGAACACATTAATGGTGAGAAGACAACACCACTATAAATAAAAAGAGGGCCCATGAGGTTATAATTTCTAAGTTGTTGAATTAATCTGTGCAGCACAACAAAGTAACATTTGTCACGTACCTTAAATTGCTAGACAGCAGGCCCAAAATAATTTATTATCTGAGAGGATGGAGACCACATTACTATTTCATTGATCTATATAGAAACGGTGTATAATGTGTGACAGTGAGTTCTGACAATCTCATCTAAAAAGGCATTATTTTGGTTAGCAATTTACAGCCCGGGGCAAAAAAGCAAGGCTGTAATACATCCCTTATTTGAAACCATTAAAGAAAGTGACTCATAAATTGTCAAGAGGACAGGACAGAAGGGGACTGTACAGCCAAAGGTACTCAGTTTAGTAAACACAATATTTAGTCATGGCCTTATGTTACGGGAGGTAGATACTGAACAGATACTGAATATTCTTCAGTGAAACAATAATTTTAATATTAAACAACTTTTTAAAAACTGATCATCTTGGATGAAGTGACTGAATATGAAGCTCTATGGGTTAAGCAAAGGATGTTATTCAAATGTGAAAGGAGGGCAGGCTAAAAAAGGTAATGAAGCTTTAAGAATGAGAAAGGAAATCGGAGGGTATTTTGCAGTCCTTGATTATAAATGGTCCATGAGGAGGGTTTCATCTTTAGAGGAGTTTCCAGGAGATCAATAGGGAATTTTCAACTGCCTTCCAGTGATTCCTGTTAATATTTACTGATAAGGCATTTGGTGGTGACAAACAAATGGCTATGGTCAGACATGAAGCAGCTGAGTCAATATATAGGTATGTATATTTCAGGGGAAAGGTGTGAAACAGAGGTAATAGCTAGACTGACCCAAGGACAGTTGGAATCAGAAGGATATTAGCCCCCTGCTTCTGGCAAATGGTTGAAGGTAAGACTGGAAGCATAAAAAAGGATGCTAAGTTCCAGAAGTTGGAATCACATGAGGCTAAGTGGATTCTGTTCAGTGGTCCATAATTTATATTACCACGGAATGTTCATATGCCGCAGAATGTTGGAGATGTGCAGAAGAGGAAATTGAAACATGGGAACACATATCTGGATCATGCAAATTTCTTCAAACTTATTGAATAATTTACTGAATAAAGGTTGGGTGGTTGTGTTGTACTAACCAAAGAGCTACTGTTACGTAGATTATATTTTCACCCCTAATTAAGTTAGTAGAGTTTAAATCCATTTCTTGATATTGCTTACCCAACAGTGTATAATATGTATGTGGAAGCTATGTACTCTGTCATTAGTTCAGGACTGGAAAGACAGAGCTCAGCTAGAATTACAGTTTGTCTAGCCTCACTTCAATTGGGACAGAACAAACATGAGTGAAATGGACAAGCACTGAAGATTTTTAGAATAAATAGTGTGAATTGTAGCACAATATTGTGAGTTGTGAAATTTAATTGAGTCTGTAAAATTATAAATCTGTCATGTTGTATAATAACCATGGTGGATGTTACCATTTGTACCTAGCAGGGGTACTGGAGGAGGATAAAAGTTATTTGTTTGTACATATGATGTTCTTCTGGAACTCCAAGCTCAAGGAATGGTTGCATCTCCCCAGCCATCCCTCACTCAACCCAGAAACTGCACAGAATCCAAGTCTTCACTGGGGCTGCAATGAATGCCTGCCTTCCAGCATGTTTCCCATGAAAAGTTGAGCAAATAGAGTATTTTTCTTCCTTCTTGTCTCCATATCAGCTACAAAAGGTGTCTGGGCTGCTCCTATATCTCAGGTTACCTGAGTTGTTGTCAAGGCTTTATTCTTGTACGCTAGTAGAGATGGGAGAGCAGTAAGTAATTCTGCTCACGCCATCATGCGTGTCACATACATGTATTACCATGTGATTCTTTTTGCTCTCCTTTACTGCTTTTATTTATGGATAAACTGCTTAATTCTAGACTTGTCTAAAGTCTTTGGCACAGTTTGTCAAAGAAAACTTCTACTTCAAATGTCCTCATTAGGTGTTTCTCAGCCCACCCTTCTGTGTTTCAACAGCTGCCTATCCAATAGGTATCAGTCAGTAAAATGACACTACACCCTCTCTCCATAACTATCAGTCACCACCAGTGTACCACAGGCTCTATCCTTAGTCCCCCCTCCTCTTTAAAATTCTCATCAACACCCACCGCACATCCACACAACAGGGCTCCCTACTACAGTATAAAGATGACTGCACACTCCTTTGCACATCTGACAAAATGACAAATCTCAAAAAAAAAAATACTCAAGAAGCTTTAACAGCAATTGAAACATGGCTCAGTAATTCATGAGTCATGCTCAATCCTAAAAAAAAAAAAACTTCTATTTTCTTCATGAAAAAACACAATTTAAAGTCCTGTCTCTTGATAAACCAACCACAAAAGTCACTTCTCATAGCAAATTATTAGGGATAATAGTGGATAATAATCTTAACTTCAACCTACATATACAAAATTGCATAAGAAAAAACTCATCAAAAACTAGTGATGCTTTTATAGAGCCAAAAAACATTCTCACCAACACACCTAAAGCTACACTTGCCGCTATTTATCTCCCCTATGGCTCTTTAAGGTGCTTCCACCATTGGTAACTTTCAGGCATCACAAAAAATCAAAACTTGAACAGTGCTATAACAAAGTTGCTAAATTTGCAGCAAATACCCCTTTCAGAACCCACCACTATATAACACTTAAGACTTTTGGCTTTTCCCGGTTAGGGGTCACCACAGCGGAACTTCGGTCCGCTCATGATTGGAGTGTATTTTTACGGTGCCGAGTTGCCAGCCCAATGCCCAACCTTCAAAGAAGGCACACCCATTCACGCTCGCACCTACCTGCATGTCTATAACTTCACTTGACAGCGGGGAGGACATGCAGACTCCACACAGAAGGCACTCCAGCCGAGAATCGAATGGAAGAACCTCTTGCTGTGAGGTGATAACACTAAAAAAGCCTAAATTGGTTAGAAATACCCCATAAACTAATATATACAAAGCTTCTTACTATCTATAAAATTATCAAGAAACCATCTGCTTGTCCAGCACTAAATAATTCTACACAACTATGTTCCTAGTTGGTCATTGCAATCCAGTGGCCAAAAAATCCTGTCTGTCCACAAATCTTTCAAATCTTGTAACCACAAACTGGACCAGCTGCAGTTTTTGTACCTGTTTATTCACAATAGAAAGGTACAAAGGATAAAAATGTTGCCAATAAAAACTTCACAAGATATACTTCATACGTTAAGCATTTTCTTCCCATAAAATATGGGAATTCATCAGAACAAACTGAACTACATACCCAGCCCCTTAAATACATTTTCCCTCCACCTTTAATTACATTCCATTATCCATGAATTAATTAATATTTTAGGTGCTATACTGACCAAAAAATTACATACGCTGTACATCAAGGTACTTTTGTATTTATCAAATGGAAACATTTGGGGCTGTCTTGTTAGAGGTGCTATAAAGTATTTAATATAAGTATCTTGCATTTGATGTTTAAGCTCTTAAAAGTTATTGTTGTGGAATTGTTGATGAATAAAATTGGCTAGAGTACACTAACTTTGCCTACAAGTGAAGGAGGAGATAATTTGTCTAATTTATGAAAAATCAACTTCCGCAACAAAAAGTAACAGAAAGCAAATTCTCCACTCAAAGAATACTTATATTTAATTTTAAGTGTTTAAAACTAACAGTACACTTTTCGTCAAAAACAATGTCTCGACTTCTTCAGAAACACTTAAACAGTGGTTCTAACCACTATTTAAGATAGGACTCAAGCAATCATTCAATAATCCAATTTACAATTTAAAGGCACTTGTTAAAGTTTGACAACTCGTTTTTACATTTTATTTTTTATTATTATTATCTAAAAAAGTCTGCTTATAAAATAACACTCATTCACGACTAGCGTAATTTAAATAGCTTTTACGCTATCAATTAAAAATTCCATTAGTTTATGTTTAAAACCATAAGTACAAGAATACATATAAAATATATATAAAATGTGTATAAAAAATATATATATATAATTTAATCAAATGACCGAAATAACATAACCAAGAGGTAAGCAAATTTGATCAAGATATGGAATGGTGCTAAATAAAACATTTCCAATCACATCGCATCTTAAAAAATGAAAAGTGCTTGTATATATATGTATTGAGATATTGAGAATTTCTTCACTCTCTTATTCCCTTGTACATATACATTCAACTCCTTGTGAGTATTACGCCAAAATTGCGTTTCAAACACATGGAAGATTTGTATTCCCAGTGGGTGAATTTATTTTGTAGATAGTATCCATTTTGTTCTTAAAAAAACACTCAACTCTATCTTGGGAAGTTAGCACAATAATTTTAACAAACTAAATTAAAACCTAGCTTTTGTTAGATGGAATTTATTTTGAATAGACTAGTCTATCCCCATTTACCTAACCTTTACCTAGCTAGGTTTTTTAGCCTAAGTATACACACGATGGAAATCATTTCATTAATGCCTGGAAATACACAGGCATTTACCCTAAGTTGCCATAAGAGTTCCTTTCTCTCCAATTTCAAAGACTCTGGGCCACCTCTGTCATCTTTCTTCAGTTGGTCAATGACCCTAAATTTAAAGTCATGGCCAACATTTTTACATGTGTCTTGCTAAAGCATTTTCAATTTTGTTCCTGTTAATACAGTAAATATGTTCGTAGATTCTCTCACCCAGCTTTCTATCGGTTTTCCCGATATAATTTGTCTAATGACTACTAGACTGGCTCCTATGTTGGCATTAGAACTTTTAACCTCAATGTGATCATCAAAACGGTTTACCTTTAAAACCTCGAATCACACTTGTGCGAGTGGTCATATCCTCGCATCGTAAAAACGAAACTGAAAAAAGTGACATTCTAATGTTCGAAAAGCAGCAGATTGAACAGCCAATTCACTGTTTTTCGAACATGAATGTCGACAACAAAAGTATATGCCGTGTAATGCTGTGCCCCCCACACCCCCCTTCTTTATTATTCTAACTCCGAGATCACACTACAGCGGGGAATGGAACCATTTCCAACTCCCCACTATAGTGCGCTCTGCCCCTAAATGTCGAATGTGCAATGAGCGACTCTCACTGTGCATTCGCTCATTGCACATTCGAACCATCTTCTGTTCGAAGTTTTCAGAACTTGAAAACTGTCTTTCGAACATTTGACGGTCGCCCGTGTGCAATACGCACATGTAAAGGTAAACCCATCAAAACATCAATGTGTGCAATAATTATAATAATCAGGAGGCAAATGAGGGATAATGGAATCAAAGCTTGCATCTCATGAAAGAAACCTCACAACTTTAACCTCTGTGCCAAATGCCAGTAATCCTGAAACTGGGTATTGTAGCCACTGTGAGTTTGCCGAACTCTATAAGGCAGACCTCTCTGTATGTAGATAATGCAGTTTTTCGGCTTTTAATGTATCTCTTTCTGCCACAAAATCTCAAATATAGTTTGTTTTCTTTTCTATTAAAGTATATGTGTCTATATTTTAAGTGATAATTTAATAAAGTTATTTAAAAAAACCTCCAGGTTTGCTTCTAGCATCTGTTTAGAAGCCCCTACCACCCACTTTGCAAATTTGCATCAACTGAACTTATCCTACAGAACAAAATCTGTTTTAAACTACTTATCCAAGTCTATAAATACCTCCAACACATGCATTTCAAAACTGCACTGGCCTGGTATAGCCATGTCTTCCTTCTCTATCGTTTGGTCCCCCTATGCTTGCAAATATCAGCACTACATAAAAAACTAAACTAGCCTCCAGCTGCTACAAAATAGCTAAATTTGGAACCAACCAACCAACCTTTAAAACACACCACTCCCTTGCATTGAAACAATTAATTAAACTGGCTTGAACTACCAAACCAAATTTCATATTCACAACTAATCATTGCCCACAACCTATTGTACTCTCCAGACAAATGCTCAACATTACAAAATACTCTACTGTACTATTCACTCACTTAAAAAATGGAAGACTGGTGCATCAACACCCTCAACAGCTCAGTTAATGGAAGTGTGAGGGGTAATGAGAGATATAATGACTAAATAAACCAATGGATAAGTTTGTTAGTTATGATGAGATACCTCTGTAATATCCCATCATAAGAAGTAGATAGAAAGAAGTGACTGTTTCAGGATCATGACCTGGAAGGGTTTGAGTAACATGTAGGAAAATGTTCTTAGTCTTGTAGCTTATATAAGGTGAAGGTTTGACAGATCTGGACACTCCTGGTAATGGTGAGGATGTAACAAAATGGTTAACATTAACTACGCAGAAGGAGCTCGAAAGGGCCATAAAGACAAGGGAATAGGACTAAACGGCAAGACTATGAAACAATAAGGAGCTTCATAAATGAAGGGGTGAGAATGTACCAACAGAAGAAAGTACCAGATGAACTGCAGAAAAAAGTGGATATTTGTAAAGGGACACAAAAAATGGTTTTAGATGGCTGGTAAGTTGTGAAAACAAACAAGATTAGTTTGATTCACTAAGAAGCCGATGGCAGCCATGGGGAAAAGGGAACAAGTTAGAGGTACTAGGGGAGCAATGAAGGATGGAGATTAGGATATGTAGATGCTATAAACAGAAGAGTAGGCCGTGTCAGGAGGGTGATGAGAATAACATAGTAATAGATAGTGGTGGCTTAATTTAGCAAGGAAGAAGGATTTCTTTAAAAGCACAGGAAAAGGATGAAGGTTGGGAGGAAAGTGGAAAACTAGCATGATGAAAGGACACATGAGCAAGCTAATGTACAGAAAAATTCAAAATAAATATTTTATATCCCTGTTTGCCAAAGAAACAGACAGAATAGGATCAGTTTATAAAGGCAGGATAGAAATGGGATGAAGAGATAGGGAGTGGCACTGAAGGGCGTAGTGTAGTTCAAGGTAACAGAGGACAGTGAATTTCAATAAGGCTCTCAAAAGTAGGCTACTGGGGTTTTAGAAAGGCCACTGACAGAGATATTCACCAGATCTGGTAAGGAGTGACTAATAGTAGCTTTATAGATTAATAGGTTTCATAGATTATTGCTATGCTAATAGCCCGGGGGTCCTTTCTAAGTCTAACCAAGTTTTCCAGAAAGAATGATATGTTGTATCCAAACAGGACATTGAGAGCCAGGCATTAATAAGCTGCCTCTGTCCATAAAGGATATGGGTGCCAGGCTGTGTATACATTCCCTGTTCTCCATCTACTGGTCTAGGTTGTGCTTAAATGGGGTAATAGATTAACTTAATTTCACATGGATGGGAAGCCTGTTACATAGGATGGACAGTCTCTGGGACACATATATGTCTTTCCAGCATGTTCTGTTTAAGTCACAGAAAAAAAATTAAGGTCCCTAGACCTTGTATTTTTGGTACTGTTTGACTTACAAATATGCAGAAGATTCATAAGTGTAGGAATTGTGGATGCCTTGTAAGCCAAGCATAGATCACTCTTCAGCAATCTATAGGAGACTAAGTACAGGAAAAGGGCTTTATGAACCTTTGCATAATGCATGATTGTTATGCCTTGTATTCTTCCTGTAAGGAAACTCTGTGGCCACTCTAGTTACTGCACATGCCTGGTCAGGTACATACCAAAGGGAGCATTGTACTCTATGACTGGACTGATAAGGGCAGAGCACAGTGGTATAATGACCTCTTTGGACCTAGATGCCATGCCCTTACATAAAATGATTTCCTCACAACTGTAGTCACATGGTGGTTGAAGGTAAGGCTACTGTCTACATGCATCCCCAAATCCTTGACCACTGTATCAACTGTTAGTGGCATATTATCAACATGGTAACTAGCTGGGATGGTTGACTTCCAAAAGAGTACAGTTAGGCATTTCTTAACATTGAGTTTAAGACCATGGCTTTGGAACCATTTGTTAGTCAGAGTTGATAATTTCTACAGTGGAGACAATGAAGACCTCTAGCTAGGAATCATCTAAAAACATAGTCAGCCATAAACCCTCAGTACTTGCTTCCACTTCAGATAAATAGATGCCAAAAAGGAGCAGGCCAAGTACCGAACCATGGAGGACTCCACTAATGACTGGCCTCTTGGTGGAGATGGCCTCACCTATTTTGACCTTGTGGGTCCTATCATTGAGCCAGTTGGCTATATAATGGGTGGTAAAAGAGTTTATATCTAATTTAATGAGCTTGTATATAATGCCTGAGTAGGGTGTTGTATCAAAAGCCTTGGCCAGCTCAAGGTAAGCTGTGTGCACAGTTTTCCCCTCATCCATTGCTTTGGTGACCCTCTCAAAGAAGTCCACTAGATTTAATAGGCATGACCTTCCTTTATCAAAACCAAACCATGATGAGTCCAGTGTTTGCAGGTTATTTATGTCCTTGTTTATCGTGCCATGATGATCCTGTCCATGGCCTTACATATGAGAGGGTGGTCAGACTTATTGGCCTCCTTTGTACAGGAGAATGACTGTAGCCCTCTTCCATTCCTTGGGCACAAAACCCAAATGTAGGGTCCAGTTGAAAAATGATTCAAGTGGACCAGAGAGGTCATGCTGCATGTTATTTAGTAAGCATCCTGGGATGGTATTGGGGCACATCAGTGCAGTGTTTTTGGCCTTGGAAAGTGCATTGATGACCAGTTCCCTACTAATTGTTTGGATGATTGTGGTATGCAGTATTTCCTTTGACTATCGGGGGGGGGGGTGCGGGGTTTGAGCTGAATCTGTCAACCAAAAAGTTGGCAATGGCCCCTGGTTCAGTGTGGGTGATGCCATTTACAATAAGTTCTAAGCATTGTTGTGTATTTCCCTTCAGGTTATGGCCATAGCTGTAGAAAGCTTTGTGGTTGTCCTTTGCCTGAGAAGTTATTTTTTTCTTTAGATTTAGCCACTGAAGTATTAATTAACCCTTTTAGCTGCGTGTTTAGGTTGGTCAGGGATCTTTTAGTATGCTGTTTTTTTGTTCCACTTTGTCCAATTAATTTTTTTGTTGTTGTATAACAGATTGATATTGTGATTCCACCAGGGAGGCTTGGCTTTTGAGTTTGTCTTAGAGTACAGCTTGCTTTATACAGCTATCAATATGACTGTGCAGGAATTTTGTAAATAGCTCATCATATGCTATAGTGTTTACTGGGTTTTGGGGTGCTTGGAATTTAGCCAAGGTGACGCTTGGAATAGTTCCTAAACTATTTTGTTTTTGCTGGGTCCCCAGATTTAATTTTCATTTCAAGCATGCTGCTTTACAGTTAGATCTGACAAGTGAGGCATTACTCTGGGTGAAGAACATCACTTCCCCATGTTCATGAGTATAAGGTAAGGGAAGTTTGTACTCCTGGTAAGACAATGGACCAACTGTTCCAGAATGTCGGTATTAACAAAATTTAGGAATTGCCGGGCTTGTGCATTAGAAGTGTTTTAGGATTCCCAATCAATACAAGAGTAATTGAGATCCCCCATAAAGACTGCATTGGGTTGAATGGTGAGAGACTCTAGTACAGTTAGATAGGTAGTATATGGGTTTTCCTGGACATGGAGGGCGACCTATAGTTAAAAAAAAGTAGAAGATGAAGTTATGGAATACTTGTGAAGTGAAGGATTTAGTGCTGAAACACAAGTTACATCACAGCATGATGGGGCAACACGTCACCAAAGTAAGGAGAAACAGGACGAGCAGAAGACATCTGAAGAAGAAATATGGACATGGGAAAGAAAAAGAGATTTAATATGCTGCAATACTTATGCAAAGGAGAAAGCAAAACTAATCAATACAAAAAGAGCAGCACCAAAGATATTTGAAAAGAAATACAGGCAAAAGCATCTGAAGATGTAAAACTTTACAATACAAAAAATAAGAAAACAAAGAGAAAAAGATGAGAAGAGGATTAGTAAAGGAGAAGTTAAAGAAATAGAAACTGCAGTGCGAAGGATTTGGTGTAGAAAATGTAACTCAGATAATATCACAGAAGGATAGAGCAATGGATCCCCAAATTAAGGACAAATCAGTGGAACAGGAAACATCTGACCATTTGCCGTATAAAGATACTTTGGAGCCTTTCATACGAAACCAGTACAAGCATTCAGTTGGAGTTACACAACAAGAGAAGGAACAGAAAACTGTGGCAGTTCTGATGTAGTCGGTATTGTGAAGTGATAAGCCAGTGAGATCCCATATAGGGTCATAAGTGTTTTCTAGGCTAATGATCATGAGGGCCTTTTTAAGCCTAGCAATGCATCCCAAATCTCTGACAAGTTCTGAAACCCTTGATAAGTGTAAGCATGGGCCTGGGAGATGGACCATTTACAGTTTGCCTGTGTCCATTAGAGACATACGTGCTAAACCAGGGATGAATTTCTGGTTTCCCATCCAGTTGTCCAAGTTGCACTTGAATTGCGTTAAGGAGGAACTCTGCTTCACATGGATAGCCTGTTCCATAGATGGTGTAGCCTGTGGGATACATACCTATCTCTCCAGCAGGACCTATTTATATCACAGGCAATGTTTAATTCTTTAGAATGGATAATTATGGTACTGTTTGTTTTGTGGATATGCAGGAGGTCCATCAGAGTAGGGTCTGACAATGCCCTGTATGCCAGGAATAGATCTCTCCTCAAAAGCATGTAGGAGACAGAATACAGGGATAGGGCCTTGAGGCAGTCTGCAGAGGACATTTTACTTACAACCTGTATTCTTTTAGTGAGGAACAGTATGGACATTCCAATTGTTGGATATGGCTGGTTAGGTACATACCAAAGGGGGCATTGTACTCAATTATAGGTCTGAAGAATGCTGAATACAGTGGAACAATGACTTCATTGGACTTGGATGCCATACCTTTGTTTATAGGTTGCTCAACATAGAATGATTTCCTCACCACTGTGGACACCTGATGGTCAAAGGCTCGATTACTATGCAAGTCCCTGACTACTGGGTCAATGCTAAGGGGTGTGTTGTCAGTATGATAATTACCAGGGATGGATGACTTCCCAAGGATACTATTATGCATTTCTTGGCATTTAGTTTTAGTCTGTGACTCTGACACCCTTTGTTTGGCTGTGTCAGCCCCTCCTGCAGAACATTTGTGTCAGTGTGAGACTCAATGAGGGCTCCTAATTTGCAATCATCTGCAAATTTAGTCAGTCAGAGACCACTGACAATGGCCTTGACTTCTGATAAGTAAATGCAAAAAGGAGCAGTCCAAGGACTGATCCCTGAGGGACTCCACTTATGACTGGCCTCTTTGTAGAGGTGGACTCCCCAATTCTAACTTACTGGGTCCTGTCTGTGAACTAGTTGGCTATCCACCAGGTGATATATGGGTTTGTACCTAACCCCTTGAGTTTGTCAACAGTGCCTCAGTGGGGTATTCTGTCAAATGCCTTGGCCAGGTCAAGGTAGGCAGTGTGAATGATTTTGCCCTCATCCACTGCTTTGGTGACCTTCTCAAAGAATTCCACCAGGGTGAGTAGGCATCATCTGCCCATGACGAAACCAAACTGAGTTGGGTCCAGTGTCTGGAGGTTTACTTCATCTCTGTTTATCATTTCCATGATAATTCTTTCCATGACTTTATATATCAGACTAGTGAGACTTATGGGTTTGTAGTTTCCAGGGTCTGTAGATGGCCCACCTTTGTGCAGAGGGATGACTGTTGCCCTTCTCCATTCATAAGGAATGAAGACTGTTTGTAGGCTACAGTTAAATAGTAATTCCAGAAGCCCTGATAGGTCAGATTTCATGCTGTTTAGAAGTCATCCTGGGACATTGTCTGGGCCCATTGATTCAGTGTTTTTAGTCTTAGAGAGAGCATTCAGGACATGTTCCCTAATGATAGTAGGGGGAGTTAGATTTGATATTCCCTGAGGGAAGGTTGAGGGGGAGAGAGATGTAAAGTTGGAGCTGAATTTATCAGTCAGGAGGTTTGCTATATCATATGGGTCAGTATAGGTTGCTTCATTTACAATGAGGTCTGCACACGATTGTATATTGCCTTTGAGGTTGTAGACATAGCTAAAGAAAGCTTTGTGGTTGTCCTGGCTTGGGAGGCCAAACTTACCTCAAACTTGTTTAGACTTTATTTGTCCTCTAAGTTGTTTGTTTGGTTTGATGAGAGTGCTTTTATCCTGCTGGGTGGTGTACCTCCTACTTTTTGCCATGATTTTCTTCCTCCTGTTATACAGCCTACTGATTTTGTGATTCCACCAGGGTTGCTTGTTTTTTGAGCTAGTTTTATACTTCTTCCTGGTGGGTACAGCTGCCTCTATCCAACTATTAACATGTGAACCGTTCTGCATAGGCAGCAGTGTTCTCAGGGTGTCTGGGGACTTGACATTTTGCCAGGTGCTCACTTAATAGCAGGAGGTTAGCCTTAGAATAGTTTCTGAATGTTCCATGTTTAGCTGGGGATCCAGGTTTAATTTTGACTTCAAAGGAGACGATTGTGTGGTTTGACCTTACCAGGGAAGGCATTACAGTAGGGGTGTGTACTGCACACTTCCATATTAGTGAGGACCTAATCCAGTATGGTTGCACCCCTGGTTGGTGTACTGACTATCTGGTCCAGGGAGTTTGTGTTTATAAAATCCTGGAATCTCTGTGCATGTACATTTGGTGTCGTATAGGATTCCCAGTTAATAGTGGGGTAATTAAAGTCACACGAATATGGTATTGGGTTGGATGGTTAGTGATTCTAATAAGTTTAAATACATGGTATGGGTGTCGTGGGTCATAGATGGGGGCCTATAGCTTGCAAATAAGTGGTATTGGATTTTGCCTATGATGATATGAACATGGAGCAGCTCAAGTGCATTGCCCTGTTTGACAAGCCTTGAAGTATATTTATTTTTGATGTAAATAGAGACATTTCCACCTTTATTCCCTGCCTGTGAAGTAGCTGGCCAAAATGTGTGGAAGGCATTGTAACCTTGCACTGTTGGTGTGCTGTCCACAACTGTCTCAGTGACTGCACTCATGTCAGCATTCTCTAGGGTAAAGAGAGCTTCTAGGGAGTGGTGTTTTTTGGTTAGACTCCTAGCATTGAGCAGTAATACCTTTAGATTTTCTTGGTTTTGATTTGCTATGCTGGAAGTACTTTCAGTTTGGCATTGCCTAAAAAAAGCACTATAGGGGAAGACAGTGTTTTAGCTAATATTTGAAAGCCTAGAGGGGAGAGATGCAGACCATCCCTGGCAAAGCAATGTGGTCTGTTGACCATCTCCTTCCATGCTGACAAATATTGCACCCCTAAGAAAGACACCAGAAACTAAGCCAATTATTAAAGCAATCATCTTTTGTTCACATTGTGGCATCATCCATTGAGAAGGTAAAATGCTGCTCAATGCTAGGGTCATACCAGCCTGAGACACATATTCTGAGAGCTCTATGATGTCAGTCTTCATATAGTCTAGAGAGGTGCATCTCAGTTCATTTACTCCCACATGGACTAAGATTTACTCATATTGGTAATTATGGTCCAGTGACCTGAGTGCTTGCGTAATGTGGTGGATCTTAGTCCCTGATAAGCATTGTTGGATTGTTTGGTGGCTTGCCTTATGGGCTTCGAGGTAGAGTCTCCATGAGATGTAGCTGTATGTGTTGATGTGGGTGTTGTTTTGAAAGAGTGGATTTGGGGCTGCTGAGGGTATCTGTTATGTGTACTTCATCGAGGAGGTCTTTTTGGTTTAGAAAGTTTACATTTAAGTGCCTCAGCATATGTGGGTCGATATGTCTGCTTTGAATTGTGCGTGATGGGCGCAGCATGTGTACTACTGATAACCTTATTGAAATTAGGAGTATTTTATGTGAGATCTTCCCTCCAGTGACATTGTGTAACTACATCTCTCACATACCATGTCAGTTTGTTTGAGAATTAACTGGTTGTCAGTAAACATGAAGCAATTCCTACATTGCCTCAGGATGCCCATATTCACCAAGCCGGTAATGGAGAGAGTAGTAAAGTTTGTATCCATGGCAACAGACCCTTTTTTATTGATTAGAGAGTTGGAGTAAGTATATCAAGCAATGTCAGGAGTATCCGGTTTGCAACTATGTGGACAGTGCTTTTCACTGCAAACTAGTTGTCTTGTGTGCAACTAGGTATTACAGAAATTTCAATTGTGCTTTTACAGGAAAAATGTCACTCAAGGTGTCTGAGTCTGTACAGAGGACTACCAAACACTTGAAGGAAACTAATACACAGACCATGAAAGTTTAAGGAAGAAAGTATTTAGGCAGATATACTGAAGTTAGAAACAAATCAAGCAGTACTTTCTTTAAACAAAGAATTAGTTTGTCCAGAATGATGTAAAGAGGCGAGTTGCATGAATGGCTACTGCCTAGCTACTACTAATGCTGGTCTCACCACAGCTTCACTCTTTTGGGATACAATGTGCCTTTTCCTCTTCTTCTCTCACCAGAAGCAAAATGTTAGCACCAATCCGAAGATGAGAAGCAGGCCACAGCCTGTTTGGTGATCCAGATGATGCAAGGGTCTGTAGGCTTGTAGCCTTTTCCTGGTAGATGCCTTGAATAGCAACCAGACCGATCAGGAATGTTAAGCACAGACACTCACTGCCCAACCAGAATCAGTCAGGAATCAAGGCATTCTGCTCCTTCTCTCACCAGGACCAGAATATAAGAACATATTCCAAGCTGTCACCTATAAAGCATTCTCACCAAGAGAAAACAGAAGCACTAATCTCAAGATGACTACTGAGAGGTAGAATGTGGTCTATCCAATAACTGGTTGTCTTGCAATAGATGTTCAAAGGTAAGATGAAAAAAATGGTTTATCCTAAACACTGCAGTGTGCATGAAGCAGTTAGATATGAAAGTGGGTAACTTAAGTTTTAGCTGTCTAAGTGGAGAGCCACTATTTTTAAAAGAAGATAGATTGAAAGGGGGTAGGGACTTTTGTATTCTGGTACTATGGAATACAGTGGGATGGCCAATAAATTTAATTAGTTGAAGGGGGGTGATTTCACAAAATGATAATTTTGCACTTACTCACACCAGACAGTAAAAGGAGAGAGGGAAGGAGTTGTATGGTCAAATTAACATAAGGGGCAGGCGACTATAAAGACACTGTTGTTTAAGAACACAACAGTAACACGGTGGGAGGGTGGGAAAAATTATGTGTGACTCACAAGAGACACAGCTGTGGTCCCTTTTCAGACATAGCTGTGGTCTCTTTTCAGACACAGCTGTGGTCAATGAAAAAGCAATGGATGACAGGATGAAACTGAAGAGAATGTGGCACAGGAAGATGCTCTGGAACTTTCTATAGAATGCTCACAGGAAATGGAGAACAAAGAATATGCCTTCAGTTTAGAAGAAAATGATCTAAGAGAAGAGTTCATTGATTTAATAGAGATGGACAGACATATTAAGATCAATGAAATATATAGACAAGAGAAAGTCAATAAAATCCCCAAAGTTAGAAGTTTGATAAAACAAATGAACACAGTAATTAGGACTGCCCATAGAGATTCATGTGACATAACAGAAGTAAACAGGATATATTACTGTGCAGCTAAATTAATAACTGATAAAGTTCTATCACAAGAACACAGGGCAGTGAGGGAAAGGAAGGGGAGAAATCGAATGCCATTATGGCATTATCAAATAGAGAAAACTAAAGCAATTAAGACAAGGAATGCCATTGTTAGAAAAGTATAGAAGACAGAACAGATCATCAAAAATACTCCGAAAGATAGATGTGATAAAAGCACTGTGCAGTATCAAAACAGATAACCGTGCACTATCACAATAATAAACTAAAAATATTAACACGGGCAGAAAAACTTAGAAGATACGCAGATAGATATTAAGGAAAAGTACAAAATAAGCAATTTACTGATGACCTAAAAAAGTTTTATAGAGAATTGGCAAACAAGGCAAAAGGAAAAGAAATGCCACCAAGAAAAGAAGAAATATTGGTACTTCACATTTCCAGATGGAAAAATGGCTGTTTTCCAAGCCTAAAGGGGGTGTCCTGCAAAATGTAGCATTTCCATAAAGAAGTCCAGCTTTGCCCCTTTAAAACAGTGGATTATAGTTTTGGGCATCTGAAACACTGACAACATTATAGGTCTGTTTGGGGTTTACACAACTCAACGTTTGTCATGAATGCACCTCACTGTTTAAAAATGGTTTTAACACATGGATGTGTACTTGCACACTGTATTGTTAACTGTTTTGTTAACAGTCAAAAGTATGATGCAAAGTTATGTACGTAAAATGTAGATTTTTTGGTTTCACGAAACAGCAGCAGATCCATTTTAGCGGCAGTCAGGGTTTTCAGAAATTCTGCCTTTTTTACTGATGTGGCGCTGCTGCAGTACATAAACAGTCTGCATTACATGCTTGCCCATGGCCACTTCTGTCAGAGTTATAACACGGTGTCACATAACGTTTTTCACAGAAACTGTGTAGCTGCAGTGATTTGGAAATACTTTTGGCCCTTACGATAATTCCAGACATCTCAGCACACTCAGGACCAGTTCTGTTCATTACAAGCAAAGTTTGTCCATTTCTGCTGAACACAGGTTCAGAAAAGCAGTAATGTGATGTAAAGGTACAAGACTATCACACATGCTGTAATCATTTCTTTCAGCAGACTTTTATATCACATCTTTCTACGTTTGTACTTTTCTTGGATATACTTTCTGGACTACATTTTCCGGCAGGAGTACAGCTCGGAAAAAAGCCATTTTTTCCTGTTGGAATGTGGTTGCAATAATACGTAAGTACCAAAATATCTATGCAGATCCTGTGGAACGTAACAAAGATGCTAAATGGATAGAAGAAATAAAAGAAAGAATAAGAAGTTCAAATGTACATGATATGAAATTGGATGAAGTTATGGCCAGAGAGAGTGAAACAAAGTTAAGAAAAGATCCTGACTGGAAAACCCCAGGCTCAGATGCAGAATATAACTTCTGGCCAAAAGTATTAATATCTTTACATGAAGATTTAGCCATGAGTAAATTCTTTTTATGCACACCCTGACCAGACACAAGCATGATTAACAATAGGAAAAACAATACTCCTGTTTAAGAGTGAACCTGCCTTCCAACAACATATAAACTATACAATGGAATTGATGCTGACAAGAGTTTATAGTCATCATGGCAACAGAACCAAAAAGTAATAAAAGAAAGTCATATGGAACAAAGAATCATTTGTTGTTAAATAAAGTCATAATGGAGAACTGTAAAAAGGGGAAGAATCTAAGTATGACATGGATAGACTATAAAAATCATTTGACAGTATCCCACATTCATGGATATAAGAGTACTTAAAAATGTATAAGATACACCCTACACTGAAACTACATCACAGCAACCATGAAACAGTGGCAAACCACTTTGCAGTTAAGCCATGATAAAGGACAAATGATTATTCCAGGGATAAAAATTCAAAGAGAAATATTCCAGGGAGACTCTCTGTCACTGCTAATATTTTATCTTCTGTCACTGCTAATATGTTATTTTACCCTTAACCCATTAAGTTGACTACTTAACATATTAGGTCTTGGCTACAATTTGACTCCCACAAAACAACAAAGTGTAAAGCCTTCTCATCTTCTTTTTTGTAGATGATTTAAAACTGTAACCTTCATCAGATGAGGAACTGAAAGCACAACTGCAAGTGGTCAAAACTTTTTCAGAGATGATATAAGAATGTAATTTGATCTTGATAAATATGCAAAAGCAACATTAAAAACAGGAAAACTGCAGCACCAAGAAAATATCAGTTTGGGACAAGAATGGGATATAAAAGCACTTGAGCAAGGGGGGTGTATACATATTTGTGAATTGATGAAGGATCAACAATAAAACATGAACAAATGCGAATAAAACGTAGGAACATTTTAGAAGACTTACATTAATACTGAAAACAGTTTTGACTTCTAGGAACAAAGTTCAAGCTATAAACAAATTTGCTCTTCCTGTCCTAACTACTTTGGACTGATTGGCCCCAAAAGGTGTCGGATAGGTTGGGCAGGAAAACAAGAAGGATGTTTTACGCTCATCAAATAATTTATAAAAATCAGTGCATACCAAGATTATATATTCCTTGTTTTCAAGGAGGTATGGGCCTCCTTGAAATTGATTACATGCATAGATCTGCAATTGTGGGACTCCATACATATCTGCTGACCTCATAAGACCCTATTGTAGTGAAAGGTTTGAAACATGAGGAAAAATAAGTCTAAGATGACTTTCCTGCTTACTTTAGTAGAAGTATCAGCAAACAAAAGCAACTGGAACCATGAACAAACTTAACAAATGCTGGTTTATTGAAGGTTACTGTGTTAGTGCATAGAGAAAATGGGTCTATATTATAACAACGAATGATCAGATGATCGAACGTTGTTATATCGACTCCTAAATCTCGGAAATGCATAACAGCGAACAACCAGAACAGCGATTTTTTTTCCCAGGGAAAAAATTGCTGTTCTCAAAAAAAAAAAACACTAAACAGTAAATGAAGTAGGGGACTTCACCCCCCCACACCCCCCTACTTAAATATACCAACTCCGAGATTGCACTAAAGTGGAGGAAAAGGCACAACCCGGACGGACGGACCAGTGATTTCTTTCCCTGGGAAAAAATTTGCTGTTCTGGCCATTCGCTATTTTGCCAGTTTGACTATTAGTGTTTGAACTAACAGAGTTCGATCATCTGATCATTCGTTGAACTAAAGTAGACTGGAGAAAACACTTTCACCATTTAGGCTTCTTCAGACTTAGAGTAGGTTTCTAATATAAAGTTAGGCATTATATACTTTAGCTAATCTGATGACTTTAAATGCTGTCATATGATCTATCACATGATCTTATCAATTCAGACTAACAGCTGATTTCAAATGTTTTCATATGACACATTGGGTGAAGCTATTTCATGGTAGTCAAAGTGCTTAAGTAATACATACCATGCTTAAATCAAAACTAATAAATATAAACTACATAAAAATATACAGAAAAAAAAAAAAAAAAAAATATATATATATATATATATATATATATATATATATATATATATATATGATAAAAACATTTTAAAAATAGTTACCATATATTTAAAACTTAAAGGTACATTAAAATAATGTATTAAATACATTAATTATAATGAGTTTAAAACTTTCCCTGTAGTCAGTGTATCTGATTGTGCAAATACTTTAATTGAGGTACTAGTGCTGCTATATCATTTAGTACAGGATATATATGAGATTTAAATCTAAATATCCACTTGAGCTCTTCTTGCTGTATAAGTAAGGTAATGTTGCCACCTGTTAATGGTTTCCATATTATAGTTAAAATTAAAAACGTCTAAGTAAGTTTTTCATTTGTGGATTGTATATGTTTATATTGGGCATTGGTTGGAATTTGTCTTTTAATTTCTGAAAGATGTCATACTGTTCTTTCCTTCAGCTTTCTGTTCATTCTGCCTGTATAATATGCTGCACATTCTGTGCATGTAGCTAGATAAACTAGATTTTCAGAATTACAGTTTCCATACGTTTGTAATATAAATTGTTCACCTGGTCCTGGATGTATGTAACTTTTTTCAATATTGATTGAAATACAATGAACACAGTTACCACATTTGAAAGTACCTTTTTTTTCTGACTTTTAAATGTGAAATGATATTTGGGTTGCTCTTTGCAGCATAGCATATTTTTAAGATTGGTTGTTCTTTTATAACTATACATAGGGGGTTTGTTCAAGACATGATTAAGTTCTGGTATATTAGTTAAGATAGGCTGGTATTTTTGAATAATATTCTTGATGTCTGGGGTATTTATGTGATATGTTAAAGTAAATCTACATTTCTGAGTATTTGGGGTTGGAGTATTATACTGTTTGGTAATGGATTAAAAATATAGATCTAGCTGTATCTGTGTATTTATTACTTCTTTCATTCCACCTACAGCTGCTCTTCTATAACCCCTAACTCTGAACTCTTGTGTGCAGAATTTAACAGTTCATTCATGGTGCTACCATTGTTGTTTAGCCTTGCTATCCTAGTAAATTGATTTTGTACAATATTTTGATAAATATGTGGAGGGGGATGTATGTTTGACCTGTGTAAATAGTGTTCATTCTTACTAACTTTCTATGCATAGAGGTATCAATCTTTAACAATTCATCTTTAGACAATGCTACATCAAGAAAACCGATGTTAATGGAACATAATTCACTTTTAAATTTTAGAAAGTCAGTGGTTTCAGTAATGTATTTCTGGAAGTCCTTAAATTCATTTTCATTTCGATGCCAGATGATAAATAAATCATCCACAAACCTTTTATAAAAAATAATTGTATGTCTATAAGGATTGGTGTCATTAAGTACATACTTGCTTTCCCATTGGAACATCACTAAGTTGGCATAGATGTTGGTCACTGGAGATTCAATTGCCACATGCTTTATCTGATGGTATATTTTCTCTTAAACATGAAGATGTTATTAGTGAGTACCATTTCAAGCAGTTCACAAATCACTTAATTCGAGTTTGGGTAAAGTCCGATTGTTGATGTAGAAATCATAGATTTGTTTTATTCCATATGTTTTCGGAACAAACCTCTCAACCTCTTAGAGCAAGAAATCTGTGCAAAGCCATATATAAAAAGGCCCAAAACTAGGGAAAAATTTTAAATATTGCTCTTTCAAACTTAGAACGTTGAGAGAATAAGAGATTTTGCATTAGCTTGACTTTTCTGAAAGGTATGATGTTTGAAACTCAAATGTCTGTCATGATTTTCTAACTTTAATCTTTACTGATCTCCCATTAATTTGCCAGAAAACCACAATTTTATGATAAATGGACCAAAAATATGAGGCAAAAATCTGGTCATTCTGCAAAAATCTATACAGGTGAGAGGTATGATTCGGAATGACTGTAAATAATGAGTCCACATCTAAGGTGGCAAAGCAAAAGTCCTTTTAGATATTGGATCATTCAGAAAGTGCTCTTATAAATGCAGTTGAGTCTGTAATTAAAGTATGAGCAGCTGAGAAATGTTTTTGAGTTCCTGATTTAGGAATTTAGACATGGGTTTCGTTACCCATCCACAAGAAGAAACTGAGTCTATTTGCTGATACTTTTGGGTTTAATTTTAAAGAACTAGACTCATCACCACACTAATACTATTTTCACATTAGTTTAGCAGAAGCATACCGATGTCAAACAGGAATAGAAATCAAACCAGAAGTAGATAAAAATTAGGCAGCAACTGAATGTGCCAAAAAACAAAAGAAAGAATAAAAGGTGAAGGACCAGATGAGAAGGCAAGAAATGTGGAAAATGCATAAATATAGTTGTAAGTATAGAAAACCCTTGGAACAACCTCCTGTTGATCAGGATCTAATGCAGGAATGGTTAAGGAGTGGTTAATTTAAATCAAAAGACAAAATGTTAATATTGACAGTCCAAGATAGTGGACTACATGCACATTGGCTTACAAAGTCTATTGAACATGTGGGAGAAACAGACAAATGTAGGTTTTGCAAAACAGAATTGGAAATAGTCACACATCTTGTTGCTGGTTTTGATATACTAATAGCAGAAGGACTGTATACTGAAAGACATAATAATGTGGCAAGACTGTTGCATTGGAGATTGTGCAAACATTATGGTATTGAAGTGGCTCAAAAACACTGCAAACATGAGCCACAAAGCATCACAGAAAATTATGAAGTTTATATCACATGGGATCATCCATTACCAGCACTTCAAAAAATAGATGCAAGAAAACCAGATATAGTAGTCCATGAAAAGAAGACAAAAGTAGCATTGATCACTGAAATTGCTACACCCACTGATTACAGTGTCTTACATACAGACAGACATAAAGTCATAAAATACCAGGGTTTTCAGGCAGAAATGAGGGCAATGTGGAAGAAAAATACCCAGACAGTTCCAGTAGTAGTAGGAGCAACAGGTCTTATAAAAAATAATTTACTGTCATATTTAGATATGTTACCAATACATGTTACTCCATACAAATTGCAGAAGGAGTCATTACTGGGCACATTGTGGGTACTGCGAAGAGCACTTGTGGCTAACATCAAAGATTGAAACAATACTAATTTCATGAACTTTAATCATACTTTGACTTAGGAAGGGGGGTCTATTCCCATCATGGTATTAGAAATCCAAAAGTATTGGAGAAATTAAAAAGTTGCAAGGATATGGTATGAGACCCTGTTTATGGTGAGTTGCATATGTATGAGTTTCAGTGGGTCATACACTTTAAATAATCTGGAAGTGTGGTTGTTTTTAATATGGGCCTCAGTGGCTGGTTTAAAGGTGTGAAAGGCATTATAACCTTGCACTGCTGGGGTGCACTCCTCAACTTTATACTATGTCTCTGCTACTACTCAGATGTCAACACTCTCCAGGGAGAGGAAGACTTGCAGGGAGTATAGTCTCTTGTTAAGATGTTTAGCGATAAGCAGCATCACCTTTAATGATTCCATTGTAGGTTCAGTTAATTCAGGAGGTTTATCAGTTTAGCATTGCCTAAAAAAGGCATGGGGTGGAAAAGGTCTGTGCCAAGACGATATGTTCAGATCACCCTGGCAAAGTAGCATGGTCCATCAACCATTTCCTCCCAGGCCATCAAATATTGTACCCCCTTGGACTGACACCAGAAGCTAAGCCAAATGTTAATGTCAATCATTTTCTGTTGCTAACATGGCATCATCCTTGGAGAAGGTAGTATGCTGCCTGAGACATGCATTCAGGGAGCTTGATCATGTCTCGCTTCATAAAGTCATTAACACCCAGATGGACTACGACAGACTCATGCTGGCACCTGTAGTTCAGTGAACTGAGAGCCTGCGTGACTTGATAGATCTTAGCACCGGAAAGGCAGATAACCGTGACTCTCTCCTTATTCAGTATGGTGAGGGGGATATTGGTGTGCCTCATTATAGAACCATCAATGACCAGAAAATTTGGCTGTATGCTGGTTTACCTTAAGGGCATAGCAGCAGAGGCACTGGATACAGTGTTACTATGTGTAGCTGTGGCTGATGTTTAACAGAATGTTTACATGATGGCTGAGGACCCTTTTTTGACTGTGCTATGCAGGTCTTAATGGTTTAGGAATGTTACCTGGAAATGCCTCAGCATAAGTAGTTTTATATGTAGGGTCTTTACCCTGTACAGTAGGAATGGTGCAAGTGTCACTGACAACCTCTATATTATTAGTTTTGGTTGTATGAGAGAGTTTTGTCTCCAGCATTAAAGCATATTTACAACTTTTGCATACTTTATCTGTTTTATTAAGTATGGGTGGGTTGTCAGTGTACATGAGGCAATTGCCACAATGCCTCAGAATACCCATCACAAACAGACTGGCCACAGAGAGAGAGTCAAGAAGTGGATGTCCATGGCTACTGATCTACTCGGGAGGAGTGAGGAAAATTTAAAACTGAATAGGTCAGTAACACAAGGAACCTGATGTGCAATGCTCATCTATGTGCAAACTAGATGTTCTAGTAGTAAAAAAATATGTCTAGACAGCAAAGGTATTTTAAGGGAAACTTACACTGCAACAGATAAACTTCTACATGGATTATGATGGGGAATTACATTGTGAGATATCAGCATCTATACAGATTACTGCTACACAGAAAGCAGCAGGTCTATCTAAAGACTGTAGAAAAGGTCACAAAAGTGCAGATATTCAACAAAGAAACACTTAATGGAACTGTGAAAAAACAATGTGAAAACCAAGTGCCAAAACAGTGGATAAGGTAATGTAAATCTTGGCTTGCTTGTAGGTTATGAGCCAAGCATTGTGCAACTGCAACCCTTAAATAGCAGAGAAGATTAAAGAAAGAAAAACAAAACATAAGCAGGGCCCTGCAGCTGGTCATATACAGCATGATGGTCTGTTTTCCTTTACACAATACCAGGCCAGAAAATGGCACTCAGCTCCTCTCTACTCTCACTAAAGTGGAACCAAGGCAGTTCTAACTAAAGACTGTGAACAAGGTCAAAAAGTTCAGATATTCATCATAGAAACAATTAATGCAGCAAAACACAAGTACTGAAACACCGGATAATAAAAATGTAAGTCTTAGCTTCTGTAGAGTTTAGCAGAAACCACCGACACTCTTCTCAGTTAGCATGCTTGCTGAATGTCTCAGATAAAGAGATTCAAACTTTAAACAAGCTAACCCGCTAGACAATCAGATAAAGGCACAATAAGACATACACCAGCAATTCCCGGCCCAGAAGGGGATAGGCTATCCTCTCCTGCCACAGGTGTGCATACCATAAACCTTCCTAATGTAAAATAATGTGTTTGCTGCCCAAGTACTTAAACCAGAAAAAAGACACTTAGAATGACAGGCACAATAAGCCTTCACCAGCAATTCCCAGCTCAGAAGGGTGGAGGCTACCTGTCCTCCCACAAAAGGGTTGACCACAAACCTTCTTCATGTAAAATAACTAGATGTTCTTCATTCCACATTGCTGCAGTCCTAACCATTGGGGTAGTCCGCTGTCCAGTCGGCCCGAATACCAAAGTATATGGCTGACGTCGGTCAAGGCGCATTAGACTGATGTCAGGACGTCAGGGTACTAATGCGCATGACCGACGTCATATCCTCAGTCTTTTTTGCCGCATGGTCCGATGCAGAAGCAGTTTTGCGAGTGCAGGTTGGCGTTCTGAAATTTTCTGAAGTCGGAGTTTCAGACCGAATCAAAGTTGGCTAAGTACCCGTTGGGAACATTTTGGTTTTTCTTGCCTCAGTATTTAACGGATGTCAGAAAAGTGAATAACTGTATTTCTTGTGGGAAACAGATACCTCATAGGGATTACCATACTTTGTGTATACCTTGTTTAGGGCCTGAGCACGGCGTTGTTGGATGCGCTCTTGTGCTAGATTTAACAAACGCACTATTAAGAGAAGGTTAGACTGTGCCAGGTTAGTGTTTGGGAAGCGTTGTAATTATAAAATGCCGTCGGATGCTCCGACGCCAGCTTCGTCCAAAAAGCGCAAGGACAAAGCTGCAAAGCCTAGAGTTGAAGAACCGGCAGTCCCGGACGTCGGTTCTTTAGAAGGCTCAGTGGAGCCAGAGGTTTTGCCAGGAGTTTCTTTGGAGTCTCAGGCAGAGACTTTACTGTTACAGGATGTGCCCTCTCAGGAGGTAGGCCAGGCTGAGGGGGCTTCTCAGGTAGCTGTTCTTCCCTCTCTTCCTAAGGTGGTTAGAGCCTCTCCTTCTGTTTCCAAGACTTCTTTGAGAGGTAGGCCAAGTTTAGCTTCAGTGGGGGCTTCTCCTACCACTTCAGGTTCTGTGCCCAAGAAACATATGCTTAAAATGGCAGAGGATTTGATTACTATGATTAGAGGTTCTATGCCCCCTCCTGATAAGAGGCCTAGGGTGGAGCCTGAGTTTGAGAGTTTGGAACAGTGTTCAGAGGCTTCTGAGTCTTGGCTGAAGACTTGCAGGAGTATCCTCCTTATTCTGATTCTGATGTGGATGATTCCACTCCTTCAGCTTCTCCTCCTGAGGATTTTTCATTTGGAGACTCTGCATTCCATGAGGGAGCATTTTAAATGGGAAGGCCAAGATTTCTCTGATTCCAGGAAGAGGCTTAGGGAATTCTTGTTTTACCCCAGCATAGGCCCTTAGCTATACCTCCTGTGTTGAATGTGGTGGAAGATGTTTTGCAGAGGCTTCCCTGAACCCTGATTCTTTGCCTCCTGCCCTGTTAAACCTGATAGGTACTATAGGGTGCCTGAAGCTCATAAGTATCTTTTTAAGAGTCCTAGGGCAGACCCGGAAACTGTTTCTCAGGGGCCTAAAGGTGTTAAGGCCTCTGTTGTTAAAAATCCTGTTCCCCCTGATAAAGAGGCTAGGGCTTTGGATAGATGGGGAAAGAAAGTGTATACTTCTTCCACTTTAGCCATGAGGGCGTTGAATTGTCAGTTTCACATGCTAAAATATCAAAATTATCTCCTTTCTCAATTGAAATCTAAGGTGGATGCTCTGGTGGAAGGTATTGAGTGTAAAGAGATGCAGGATTTAGTTCATGTGGCTGAACAAGTGGGTAAGCATTCTTTGCAATGTGGTTTTGATGCTGTGCAGGCCTCCTCGAGGGTGGCTGCCACTGGTTCTGTTCTTCGCAGGCACGCCTGGTTGAGGGATCAGAATTTAGCTGAGCATGTTAAGACAAGGATTTTGGATGCTCCTTTACAGTCTGATGTGTTGTTTGGTTCGCCTGTGGAAGCAGTTTTAAAGAAAATGGAGGACAAGGCTAAGTCTATGCAGACTGTTAAAGATTTTTTGCAGGTGCAGCCTCCGAAGTTTAGCAGAAATTGGCCTACTAAGGGATGGACATATCCTGCTTATGATTCCCAGTCTAGGGGTAGGTCTAGACGTGGTAGGGGCAGAGCTCAAGGTTCTTTTAGGCCTAGAACAGGGAGTTCTCCTGCTCAGACTTCTGGTGAGGGCAGGGGTCAGTCCTTTCGTAAGCAGACCCAATGACCTGCCTTTTCAGCTGCCAGTAAATTCTCGTCTGGCAGCTCCTTTAGGAGGAAGACTGTCTCTTTTCAAAGAAAATTGGGATTTAATTACTCAAGACAGATGGGTTCTGGATATCATTCACCACGGTTACAGGTTTTATTTCCATACCTTGCCCCCTTTCAAAGGCATGCCAGACGTTCCTCCTCCACAAAGGAAAGAGGCTCACAAGCAAATTTCTCTGTTACTCCAAATAGCCAGTCCCTGTATCAGAAAGGGGCCTAGGATTTTATTCTCGCCTGTTCCTAGTACCAAAGAAGGGGAACACGTGGAGACCAATTTTGGATTTATCTATCCTCAACACTTATCTGGACATTCCCAAGTTCAAAATGTTGACGTTACAACAGCTTTTACCTCTGCTGGGCAAAGATCACTGGATGGTAACTTTAGATCTCAAGGAAGCTTACCTTCATGTGCCTATAAGACTAAGTTGCAGAAAGTATCTGCGTTTTCGAGCTGGAAATTCTCATTATCAGTTCTCTGCATTGCCCTTTGGCTTATCCACTGCGCCCAGAGTATTCACAAAGGTTCTGGCTCCAGTGATAGCTTACTTCAGGCTAAAAGGAATTCAAATCTATCCTTACTTGGACGACTGCCTGATTCTGGCTCAAGAAAAGGAAGACCTTCTACAGCATTTGGAATATGTCATAGCAGTGCTAAGATGCCTAGGGTATTCTGTGAACGAAATAAAGTCCAGTCTAGTACCCTCTCAGGACATGTGCTTTCTGGGTGTGAGACTGAATACAGCAGCCCAGATGGCCTTTTTAACCCCGGACAAACAAAAGAATCTTTCCAGTTACTTCCATCAACTATCTCTTCGGTCCGGGCTGACTGCAAGGACAGTCCTTCAAGCCTTAGGGTTCATGGCATCTTGTATTCTGGTGCTTCCCAATGCCAAACTGCATATGAGGAAGCTACAATGGTATCTCAAAATGTATGGACACAGCACTGCCAGGATTTGGACACTGTCATTCAAATAATACCTTGCATTCAAAAAGAATTTTTGTGGTGGGCTCAGGAATGTCACCTAAACAAGGGACTCTCTGTGACCCGGCCAGAGGCGAGTCAGATTTTAACGACAGATGCCTCAGACATTGCTTGGGGAGCTCATCTAAATGGAAAGTGGATACAAGACAAGTGGCCTGCCAGACTACAGCATCTACATATCAACATGAAGGAGATGTTAGCAGTCCAGTTTGCGTTAATGGCTTTCAAGGAGTTACTTCTTCCAGGGCAGGTGTTGATTCTAACAGACAACACAACTGTCATGTGGTACATCAACAAACAAGGGGGAACGCATTCTTATCCTCTATGCAGGCAAGCAATGATTTTATGGGAGACTGCACTCAGCTTGCAACTAACTCTTCAGGCAAGGTTTCTGCCGGAGCACAGAACTCCTTAGCAGATGTGTTAAGCAGACAAATCATGGATCCCCACGAGTGGAAACTGGATCTTCATGTATTTCAGAAATTGACAGTGTCATGGGAACTCCAGACATAGATCTGTTCGCTTCTCCACTAAACCACCAGCTGCCAAAGTTTTGCACAAAGGGGTTTCATCACACAGCTTGGAAAGTGGATGCTCTTTCTTTCAGTTGGAAAAATCTTCATGTGTATGCCTTTCCACCTCTGCCTCTTCTTCCAAAGGTGCTCCTAAAGGTCAGACAAGACAAGCCAAGGATGATTTTAATAGCTCCAGATTGACCTCGGCAACACTGGTACCCACTACTAAGGAGTCTGGTAAGGAAGCCTCCATGGCCTTTACCTTTGATTCCACACCTGTTATCTCAGAAGGACGGTCACCTGCTCAATGTCAAGCTTCACTCTCTTCATCTAACAGCCTGGCATATTCTGTTTTGAAACACAGCAGGTCTCAACTTCCTCAACAAGTTCTAAATGTGATTATGGAAGCCAGGAGACCTAGTACAAGGAAAGTGTACATGAAAAATGGAAGAGATTTTTATTTTGGAGTGCAGCAAAGGATTTGGAGATTTCTGAGCCTAATTTGAGTGTGGCTCTTCAATATCTTACTGAGTTATTGGACAAAGGTTTGTCTTTCTCTTCCATTAAGATTCATGCTGCAGCAATTTCAGCTCACTATGATTGTGACCCACCTTTGTTTTCGCATCCTTTGTTCAAGCAGTTTCTTAGAGGGGCAAAGAATATAAGACCCCCACGTAGAGCTCCTACTCCTGCTTGGGATCTCAATTTTGTGTTGGAGAAACTTACTCTACAACCTTTTGAGCCTGCGGCTACTGCTGAATTGAAATACTTGTCATGGAAGACTGCTTTTTTGTTGGCTATTACTTCTGCAAGAAGGGTTTCTGAATTGCAGGCCCTTATGGCAGTAGAGCCCTTTTTGATTTTCCATAAGGATAGGGTATCATTACGTACTAATCCTTCCTTTATGCCTAAGGTGGTTTCTAGTGTGGCTTTAAACCAAACTATTCATTTGCCTACTTTCTATGCAGATCCCCAAAATAAGGGGGAAAAGATTTTGCACACTTTAGATGTACATAGGCAGTTGCGTTATTATTTAAGCAGGACTAAGGATTTCAGGCAGTCTCAGCAGTTGTTTGTTTCTTTTGCTTTGAGTTCTCAGGGCAAGCCTGTGTCTAAGCAAACTATTTCTAAGTGGATTGGGTTTTGCATCTCATTTTGTTATTCCCATCATGGCAAGGAGATTCCAGCTGGGATTAGGCCTCATTCCACTAGGGCTACTGCCACTTCAACAGCATTTCTAAGGGGTGGCAACTAAGGATATTTTGGAGGCAGCTACTTGGAGTTCAGTGCATACTTTCTCTAAGCATTACCACCTTCCTCTCTACTCTAAATCTAGGGCTGGTTTTGCCACAGCTATTTTGCAAGGCATGTTGACAGCTCCTGCTTCCTTATGATTTGCCAGCCTCCCTTACCTCTGCTTTGGGATTCTACCCAATGGTTAGGACTGCAGCAATGTGGAATGAAGAACATAGTACAGTTTTGTACCTACCATAAATGTAGATGTTCGAGGATCCACATTGCTGCAGTCCAATTTACCCTCCCTCCTTCCCCTCTGTGTTTAGGGGTGGTGGTGTGGGTTAGGTTATATTCTTGTAATTTTGTATATATTGTACATATGTTTGGTGCAGGGCTTTTTGGTGTTTTTGGTTTGGGCCTTGTCTTTTTAGGGTCTTCTGACATCTGGGGCAAGAAAAGACTGAGGATATGACGTCGGTCATGCGCATTAGTACCCTGACGTCCTGACATCAGTCTAATGCGCCTTGACCGACGTCAGCCATATACTTTGGTATTCGGGCCAACTGGACAGCGGACTACCCTAATGGTTAGGACTGCAGCAATGTGGATCCTCGAACATCTACATTTATGGTAGGTACAAAACTGTACTTTTTGAGCCCAAGTGCTTAACCCAGTACAAAGACACTTAGAATAACAGGCACAATAGGCCTTCACCAGCAAATCATGGCTTAGAAGGGTACAAGCTACCTCTGTTGCCTCAGGAGTGTAGACAACAAAACTTCCTAAGCTGAGATAATTAGTGGCTTAGAATAACAGGCACAATAGGCCTTCACCAGCAAATCATGGCTTAGAAGGGTGCAAGCTACCTCTGTTGCCCCAGGAGTGTAGACAACAAAACTTCCTAAGCTGAGATAATTAGTGGCTTAGAATAACAGTTACAATGTAATATATCATATAATGTAAACAATGTAATGTAATCATGGAGGATTGTTGGCATGCAGTCATGTAACTACCAGTCTTCACAGAAAAATACCCTGTGATGTTGGGCAAGGTGAAGGAAGCTGCATTAATGACAAAATCTTTTGATCATAATGGGCTGCTGACTGAATTCCAGCATGGATTCATTGCAGCTCGATCATCTCAAACTGTTGTTTTCCAGTTCTGTGACTCGATCATTAATGAAAAGGACAGAGGTAGGCCCTTGCATGTGAACCGTCAGGATTCTAACAAAGCCTTTTACTCATTCCTGACTTATAAACGTCTTCCCCAGAAGACAGTAACAAAAGTGTGCAGCAAACTTTGTGTAATGTTGTATAAGTACTGACATAAAATGAAGCAGCAAGTAATAGTCCGGGGAAACTGTTAAAGGCTAAGGTATCCCATGGGACGTGTTGCTGGGCTTAACCCTATTCAGTGTGTTCATCTCAAACATCATAGAAGGTATGATAAAGAGAACAGATGACAGCAACGATGGGGATTAGTTAAAGACAAGGAAGCATGCATAATAATGGATCTAAGGAGATGAGGGGCGTGGTCTAAAAGGGGTCAGATTTCATAGGTTCATAGGTATATATGCTGCTCCTTGGAAATGATAGCAGAGGGGATTATTATGCAGTTGGAGAGTTTAGACTTGAAAAAGGATCAAATCTAATCCTGGTAGAGAGTGGGTGGAGTGCAGAAATAAGAAGGCGATATTATCCATTTATCAGCCATTGATTAAGCCGCAGTGTGGTGATTTATTCAGTTCTGGAGACCTAACCTGGAAGGAGAAGCACAGTGCTGAAGATAGCACAGGTGAAGATAACTGTAAATGCATGGTGAATAGCTGCTGGGGCATATCAGAAGATGCTACATTATGGACTAACCCTAGAATGGAAGGATGCAGCAACAGTGGAGAGTATAAACAGCAGACCAAGAGAGCAGACTTTAATCATGACAGGATAGTACTTTTTAACAGAGAGTGTGATTTACAAGTAAAAACCAACATATGTGGTAGAAAATGAGACAGTTGAGGCTTTTAAGTCAGTTTAAGATTCCTAAAGGGGCAGAATGGAGAACACCTACCTTAGGTTAGCAGAGACAATAAGGCAAACTAAATAAATTTACAGACACTTTTCCCCTGCAAGTTTATAATATGATATTTTAAATTATGCAATGGTATGGCATATGTTATGGTAGTTTAGCTTAACTAAGGTTGCATTACATTAGGTTAGCTTAGTCTGAGTTAGTGCAAGCATATTGGTGCATAGCCATGCCATTTAATTGAATTGCTATTGCCCTGTGTTTTCAGTGCCATTGTAGGTGGTAGAAGTCTGATGAGGAAGAATCTCTTTGTCAATGGACCAATTTTCTTCCTCTGAGAAAGGCTGTCAGATATTCTTCTGTAAGTTCAACATTTTATAGAGGCCAGAGAGTTAGACTAAGTGTGTGGTCATTAAAGGGGGTGGACTGGTGGAATACAAATGACCAAGTGTACCTCAGCATCCTTGCCATGAGTATTGCCAAAGCTAGGCACAATGGAAATAAAAAAAGGTTCCATGCCAAGATCTGTATGGTGGTTTAATCCCTGATCCCCTCCTCCCAGTCCCCAGCTCTGTCATAAGACAGTAATATATTCCAGACTGAGTATGATGAGTAATAAGTGGGATCACCCCACATCTGAATTAAGGGGGGTAGGGGCCCTCAAAAACAAAAGTAAAACATTAAAGAATACTATAGGAGTGATTACCATAATTTAGCACTCAAAGTTACTACAATATACTGAACGAGGGGAGCCAATGAAGTTTCTGTGATATTCTACTTTTTTATTTTTGTGTTACTTGCAAGATCCAGATTTATCAGAAAGAGGTATGACACATAAGAATCCAATGATTTTTATTCTCCTTGGATTTAGACTGTATTCTGAAAATATATTTACTGTTTTCTTTTTTCTTCTCTTTCGTTTTGTCAGAAAATGTTCATATTAAAATGATGGAATACCACTAGGCAATAATTCTTCTGTAACCACAAAAACATCACATGTAACAACAAGAATTTTAAACTTAATAAAAATATAATTTGGGAAATCCATTAACATGATAAAGTTACGTGTGCTGTAAAGTTATAAATCTAAGATCATTTTCAAGGAGAAGCTTTAGATTTAATTCAGAACAAGCAAACAACTTCTATTATTAGGTTCTCATCTTTAATACAAATTCAGAAGGTTATTTTGAGATAAAATTACTTGTTAGATATTTGCCAGCACCTTGCTTGGATACAAGTAAACATAAAGGTATATAAAGGAAATGCCAGTTAAATATTTGCTTTTCTCAAAAATAGAACAAGTACAGAACCAGTGAAAATGTTCTCTGTTTGTTATTTAATGTGAAACAGCAGAACAAAAGACATATCATATGTAGATTGCAGGCATTCTTGCTGGTGTAGGTGCTGAAGCAATGTTCACAAGCATTATTAGAATGGAGTTTGTGAATTGGTACTACTGACATTAAAACAAAGGCAGTGTGAAACAGCATTAAAACAAAACCATGCAAGGAAATATGCTTCACACACCCACATTTGGTGGACTTCACCCATGTATCTCTAAAGTTGTTTTACCTTTGAGAAATAGAATTTCCCCAGATAGTGTAACATCCTTCAAACTGTCAGTCACAAATGTGTTCATTCCATATGGTTGTGCTTCATTCAGCCATGCCAATTCCCAGCATAAGAACAAAAACACAAAAGCTAAGATGTGTAGTAGGAAATGAATACTGCAACTGGAAAATATTCATCACAGTCATAAAGTAGTTATGCACATAAATCATTGAAGTTTTAAGAACAAATTCTAATGTAGAGGATTATTCGATCTGCAGTATTTTTTTTCCAAAATCCTGACTACAATTGCATTTATTTTACTTGTGTAATAGGAAAAGATTTAATCTGCAGTTTTAGCTATAAGAAAAAGTTGAAATAACTGATACTGTTTTAACTTTATAAATTATTTTGCACCATATACGAATAGGTGCAATTCATAACTGGCACTGGTGTCATGTGAAAAGGAAAAAAATGTTTTGCTTTTAAGATGTCATATCAAAGGAGTATTGGAAACTGGATCAGCAAATATGTGATAAAGCCTTAATGTTGATATCTACACCACTAACATTAAGCAGCAGTCATCACACATATATTAAACTTCAGCTGTAGAATTCATAAAGAAATTCAAATGCTCCCCTCAGATAAATGCCCCTCTCTGCTGAATGCACTAGCAGGAACTG
>NC_056745.1:1445581127-1445678627 GCF_019279795.1 Protopterus annectens
TTTGCAAACTTAGCCAAGTTTTCCCAAAGAATAATGATGTATTGTATCCAAAACGGACATTGAGAACCAGGCATTTATAAGCTACTTCTGTCCATAAGGGCCATGGGTGCCAAGCCTGATGTAAATTTCCTTTTCCCATGCACTTGTCTAGGTTGTACTTACAGTGGGTAATAGACGAACTCTGCTTCACATGGATGGGAAGTCTGTTCCATAGGAGGGGCAGTCGGCAGTCTCTGGGACACATATCTGTCTCTGCAGCATGGTTTTGTTTAAGTCACAAAAGTCCCAACTTTGGCCAAGGTGACCCAAGTTTAAGAAATGTATGTCCTTGATAGCATTGGCAAGACAGATGAGCATGTATGTCCTTGGGAGTATGGACATTGTTAAGTGTTTGTCTAGGAGAGGATAGATCTAATTGAAAAGATACCAAGCTGGGATGGGCAGGAGGACAACAATAGGCAAGGCCACTTGATGGACACAGTCAGGCTACTTAACATTGCCTGCCCAGCCTAACACTGATGTTAGCATTTAAGAGAGGGGCTTAAGGCTAGGGGAAAAATGGACATCTAGGATGATGGCACCACACCCAGACCCTACCTCACTTTTCAGCTGAGTGTAAAATCCAGGACTCCCCCCATAAGCTGAGACCCTGGTTATGACAGAATAAATGAGTCAATATTTCAATGAGAGGGTGGGATTAACAGTTAGTGGGTGCCAACTGAAAAAAAGAGAAAATCATTTATATGAATCTGTAGCTTGGTTAGGGGGGCAGCAGTGTGAGACCTGTGACTACAAACTTGAAAATCCTAGCTACACCCCTGACTGCTTAAATGTATTTTCCTTAGTGTTTCAACATCTTTATCTACAGAACAGGTTTGTAACAAATTGTACATATTTCCCAGTGAATGTACGTGGTAGTGATAAGGTCACAAATGGACATTTGCCCAGTTAGTTTTTTGTGTTGTGACCAAGACTCCTCTCACCTGCATCATGTCTAAAGTAAAGGCACTCTGTGGGTCTGATATCTACACACAGAAAGTGTGCATATATAAGAGAATAAATAAATATGCATATGTATGCATGCAGATACCTGAACAGAGGTATGTTCACATCAGTCCCCAGGAGCTGTGGAAGATGTTGAGTGTCTCAGGCAGTTAGAAGTATGCTCCTTTCAATCCCAAGCAGGTGTAAATGATTTCCACTGCATTTTTTGTACGTTACTCACATCAATTAAGCAGTATTTTAACTAGAGACTGATATTTCTGTTAATTACTTTTACCTCTGTCTTTGCCTTTGCACAGAGAAAAGGCCAACATGTTTTTAATGACAGAATCAAAATTTGCTATTTTCTTTCATTTGGAAATGGCAGAACAGCAAGAAGGTGCGCTCATATTTGTTTAATGAAAGCACTTATGCCATGCAGAATATTTGTTTCGGCATTTTATGCCTTTGCCCTGGACAGCATCAATGTCTAGAAAATAATTTTAAAAGAATTACTGCTTTGTTACTAGGCTCTAACCACATTAAATCCACCCTCATTCCTGTAAATAAAAGGAGTGTATTCACACTGCCCCACTGCAGTATGATTGCCAATAATAAAACATACAACTCACTACTACAGCCTACAGAGGTGTATTTTCAGGTCTGTGTAGGACAGAATGTTAGGGATGTACTTCCTGGAGTGGCAAATTTAATAGCTTAACAGTGTTGTTCTACATGAATGTATTTTTTAGAAATGCAGTAATTTATGAATTACCTTACGTGTCTCACTTGTGATGACAACAAAGACAATCATTCAGAACATTTAAGTTCAATTGACTTTTGTTCTTATCACTTCATACCTCTTAATAGCTATAGTTGTGAGTTATGGACAACCTCTTTTATACAACCATTTCACACACCTTTACATTTCCTTTACCTGAACAACTACAGCTGATATTTTCAAATTCTGCTGAGACACTAAGGTTCGATGATAAATCACTGACTTTCGTAAAGCTGAAGAGCCAAAATGCCCAACAATTATGTCCCAAAACACAAATTTGGGTGAACAAATTAACTTTTAAGTGTTTTTTTGCAGTGGGCAAGCCCATTGAACTGCCCAATGTAGGAGGCAAGCCCCCACACCACCCAAACTTATATATAGCAACTCCATGGTTGCAACAACTCTAAGAAGAGAAGACTCTCCCAAAAGAAGTGAATCATTTTCAGGTCACACTTAGAAATTGCTGCAAAACAGCAATCAACACTGTTACTGTCTTTTTTTTTTCCTGTGGGCATATAAAGCTCAAGAAATTTCACCTCCACCAATTTAGGGGATCTGCTAAGATAGAATAATGCATCTAAACTGCAGCATAAAACAGGTATTATGAAAACGAAATTCTATAATGAGGTTATCTTGTTAGAAACAGGGCAGAGAGGGACCAAGATGTACATGCATTTTAAACATTTTCTTCAGATCCCCTTAGGAGCAAAAAGCACTGTGGTTTCCTTCAGAAGGTTTATTATTTATTCTCATCTTTGAAGAGCGGAGCCTATTTGGTAAATAATAAGTTGAAAAGTTATCATCACTGTAAACATTTTAAAAAAGACAGAATTACAGAAACTTAAATTACAAGAGTTTAAGAGTAGAGTGGTGACTCGCATGGCTTATACTAGACACATATGGGTATGTATTTCAATTCAGTATAAATGATGTTATGCAAGGTGCTGAGTCCACTCACTAGTGCATTTTAAAACCACATAAACAATAGAAAGATATATTTTGTCTCTTACTGACTAATAAGCTAAATTTAGATGCTCTGAATATTCTATTTATATAAAATAACGTACACACATTTGTGTTCAACAAAGTAAGTTATTTGTGCCATCTCTACCACAGAAAATGTGCATCTTACCTTTGCTAATCAAGTTGCATAGTGTAACACCTTCTTTAAAATAGAGAGGTCAAAGTTAGATGCCATCTGCAAAGCCTTCTTGAAATTCTGACATATTTAAAAAGAGAAATTCTCCATTAGATGCAAAGGAGTAACCGCAGTGGAATGTGTGATGGTCTGCGCTGGCACTGTCCTGGCAAAAGGCTAGCTCTTGTTGCCACTGCATTTACAGGATGTTATTATTAAATGTGAAATTCTGAGGAACAACGTGACAAGAGGGAGTTCTTAGCTCTTCTATTGCTTTAAGTCCAGGGCTTTCTTTATTGAGACCTATAGCTGTTTTTTTGAAAAGAGAGCAGAATTTTAGGTATAAAACATTACTGAAAAGTACCTCTTAGCACTGTGCTCATGTTATGTGTATATTATCATTGGCATTGTAATGTCAACATTTCAGATGCCTTGGTGTTAAAGCAATCCATATACTAGCTATAATTAATATCAGAAATCAAGGGCTGAAATCATAAAAAAACTGTGATATGACAAAGCTGTTTTCTTTTCTACTCTCTTAGAATGAGTTGATAAATCAGTAGTGTGTACCTCAAGTAACTGAAAAATCTCTGGGTTCAAGGTTACTGTTACGTCACAGATGCATTCTTGAATCCACAGGAAAAAATAATATCTGTAATATAATGTACTTGCCTTCAGGGATAATACATAGTGTAATGTTTCAGAATTTATAAAACTTAGCTTCCAAGTAGCCATCTAGTTATATAAAATGGGAATGAAGTGTAATACTTTAACTAGACAGTGGTTGTGAGTTGATTGTGTCTAGTGCACATCAGAAAACAAAGGCAGACTTCACTGCATAAGAAATGAATTAACATTTACTTCAGGTACAAAGAAAAACTCCTGATTGCTGAAAGCAAAAAGATTCTCACTGTAATTATTGTAAATAATGATGACATCTGTTTCTTCTTGCCCTTCACCCTTCAGCACTGCATACTCTTGTAGCCTTCATATTCATGAATTCCCTTCTCCCATTTTAATTCTATCTTAATGTTCTTAACTAGCTGTGTAGAGACATTACCTCTTTTTCTCACTGGTCCCAATTTCAAAATACTTGCTCTCAGTATAAGTGGCCACTTACACTGAGAGTGGGTGTTTTTGAATCTGGCCCCCATAGTAAGCCTGTTTATAGGCCTTAGACCAAAGCAAGTCACTTGAGAGCAAGTCTTTTGGAATCAGGGCATATTTATTTTGGAATCTGACCCACTATCTCATAGGTTCCATTGGTATATTCTTCTACTGACACTACTGCATATAATCCTCCGAGGTATTCATCAGATGTGCTCTGAGCTACTGCACAATGGTACCTCCTATACTGAGCCAACAGATATTGCCAATATACTGGCCGACAGATTCAGTGCCAGCTTTACCCCTCTCCTCCCCCAAGGACCAATCACAATACCAGTAGATTGCCAGGCACCCAGTATTACTGCTGCACAGGTTAAAACAGCACTGTCCAAGGCCTGAAATACAGCTTCTATGGGACGTGACAATATCCCTGGCTGTGATCTACATGAACTGCAGAGTGAACTGGCACCTCACCTGTGTGCACTGTTCAGTCACAGCCTCACCTCAGGCTTTGTCCCTACTGAATGGCACACTGCTACAGCAATCCTTCTCCACAAAGGAGGAGCAACTACAGACCCTGGGAACTATTGCACTATTAGCCTGACGAGCCTGATATGCAAAGCTATGAAATGCATCATCATGGACCTAATAAACAAGGATATAGGGAAACTCCAAACTCTGGATCCCACACAGTTTGGTTTTGTGAAGGGTAGATCATGCCTGCCCAACTTGGTTAATGTCTTTGAGTCAGTCACCAGAGCTGTGAATGAAGGCAAGGTGGTTCATACAGCCTATCTTGATCTGGCCAAGGCTTTTGATACCATTCCCCACCCAAAAATCATAGAAAAACTCATTAGGCTAAGCATCAACCCCTATATCACTAGGTGGGTCGGAAACTGGCTCACAGATAGAACCCACAGTGTGAAAGTAGCTGACTCCAAGTCAGATTGCTGACTAGTCACTAGTGGAGTCCCACAAGGTTCGGTCCTGGGTCCTCTTCTGTTTGGTATCTACTTCTCTGAAGTCCAGGCCAACATGAAGGGATTCTGGCTGACAAAGTTTGCAGATGATTGCAAGCTGGGAGCTATTATTAACTCCCCAAGTGATGTTGACATCCTACAGAATGGCCTCACTGAGACCAATGACTGGTGTCAGAACTATGGCCTTAAGCTCAGTACCAAAACATGTGTTGTCATCCCCTTTGGAAAAAAAACAGTTCCCATGAATTATCACATTGATGGAAGTCCACTGGACACTGAAGGTGTTATAAGAGATCTCAGAACACATGTTGACAACAACATCTCTTTTGATCACCACATTGCCACTGTGGTCAGAAAGTCCTTCTGTGTGGCACATCCCATTACTAAGGGTTTAGCATCCGGGAAGAAAGAAGTCACTGTCGCCTTCTACTCTTCCCTCATTAGGCCAGTCACTGAGTACAATGCCCCATTTGGCATGTACCTCACTAGACACCTGCAACAACTGGAGTGGCCACAAAAGTACCTAACAAAGAGGATCCTAGGCCTTAAACACTTGTCCTATATGGACAGACTCAAAAATCTCCAACTATTCTCTGTCTCATATCGCCTACATAGAGGCGATCTCTGCTTGACTTACAAAGCCATGTCTGACTCAGCTCTGTTAGAAATGCTACATCTAAAGAAATCCCAATTCCTCCACACCACATGCTCCAGAGACCTCAACCTCATTACCACAATTAACAGAACATGCTGGAGGGACAGGTTCATAACCCAGAGACTGCCCATGCTATGGAATAGACTCCCCATACATGTCAAGAAGAGCTGCTCGCTGACCCTCTTCAAGAGAAATCTTGATGAGTGGATGGGAAACAGGAAATTCACCCTGGGGATAACTCCAGTGGCTCTACTCAAAAGAGGCACTGGGAACTAAGGTCGAGTGGCACAATGCCAGGGTAATCCTACGGCTAGGCTTGTAAAGGCCCCAGGGCCATTAGCCTAGTACAGACCTATGAACCTATGAACTTGTTATTGCTCACATACAGATTGCTTTACTGTGCTGTACAGCTGCACACTCTGTGACAAAAATAAATGTCTTGATTTTAATTTTGGAATGTTGTTACGTTGTCTTGCTCATTCACTGCTGTAATATTGTTCCTCTAACCAGTGTCATTTCTGAAAAAGGTTTCCCGTGTATCTCTTAACCACTGGCTTAAAGAGCAAATATCTAAGAAAATAAATAAATAAATAAATATGTGCATGCATGAATATATATACCTGAATAAGGAGGTATGTTCACATCAGTCCCAAGGAGCTATAAAGGATGTTTAATGTGTCAGGCAGGTAGAAGTATCCTAACTTCAGTCACAAGGAACTGTTAAAGATATCTTCTGTTTGGGGAATTTTTTTGTTTGTTTTACTCTGCTCAACATGATTCATACATGTACAATCCACATTAGTCAGCTCCTAGTTCAAAACATATATCCAAAGTAAAACAACACCACAAATCATTATACAAGTTACATTTCACATACTTTGCATTGTTTATAAAACTAATATAACAGTAATAATAGTAATAATGTATAGCTATACTCTAGGAGTCCAAAGCAGGAAAATGCCCGAGTCTGAGGTCTTCCTGACCATTCATTGCATCATTGCATACACATTTATGTGATTATTGGAACTCTGTTCCAGTTTTGTGAAAACACTCCTGTTTAGCAGAGTTGACTTTTCGTTTGTTCAGATCTCCAACATAACTACCCCTCTACCACTCTCATCCCCATCCTCTGCTACACCTACTTCTCACACCTGTGCTCACCTACTACTTGACTCCATTAAAGCCACACTGAACAGTCTCCTATTGCAGCTTGCCTAATCTTATTTAGATGGTCTTATATCTAACTGTATCTAATGATGTATATACATAGCCTCCACCTATATCTCATTATCTGCATGTCTTTGATAAGTTTAATATACCTCAGATGTAGTATGCTGTATTTCTCAAGCCTATGAAAACAATTGTATAGCTTTATATGTCTGTTATTGTCATTGGAGCTTTTCTCCCTGGACCTCCACTGAAAATGGGCTCTTCTTGGCCCAGTAGATTTCCCTGGTTATCCAACTGAAAATAAATAAATACATAAATAAAATCTTCCAGCAATGGTGTGGATTTGTCATTAACCCCATTACCTCACTACAAAGTCAGTGTGATAATAATCTTGGACACCTGAATAGCTGAGCTTCATTAAATAAATCAAATTACAATATCATTGCCAATTATAGAATCCCCCCATGTCTCCTACTGTCTAAGATATCTATACACACCCATATGAGTATTTAACTATTTAACCAAATATTATTTTTATGGGCCGTTTCAACTACCTATCCATTAAATGATGAGCATACACCACAAACAACAACTAAGCACAGCATTTCCTCAGCTTTATTAAGGCCAGTTCCCTAGACCCAATACTACTCTGTCCTACTAGAGTGTCCAATTTCCTCAACCTCATTCTCACTAATATAACACCTATCTTATCCACACCTATAGTTCCCCACTCGATAGTCAAGTTACACCAGTAGGCTATCATATTTTTGCCTGACCTAAAAGGCATCCTCTGATCTCTCTCTCTCTCTCTACTGAACCTGTTGCACATCCACAAAACAAATAGCATCAGAATTACCTAATCTATGGACCTAAACCTCATCTGCAACATAAACGGAACATGTTGAAGGTATGTGTCTCAGAGACTGCCCCTTCTCTGGAATAGCCTTTCCATCCACGAGAAGTGGAGTCCCTCCCTAACTTAACTCGAGTGTATCTTGGACCAGCGGATGGGGAATTAGAAATTTATCCTATAACTGTCACTTATGTCTATATTAGACACAGGCAGCCTGTAAATGCTTGAGCACCCATGGCTAAGCTTACATGTACCCCTTAAAATAACCCCTGGGTATCAAAACTTGTCATATACATTTGGGAAGTGTGCTTAGGCTTAAAAAAGTCCCTTGGAGTTGTTAGCCTTGTAATCACCAATGAGAGCTTATGAACCCATGAAATCCTAACATAAGACTACAAGCACTAACCCCACTGTATTCATAAGTTTCTACAATGCCAGCCTTCTAGAACTCTTCAATCCTTATGACATTTAAACATTTTTTTTTCATGTAAGGGGCCTGGTCTGTAAAGCAGCCGCTTACTCCACTAACATTTAATCCAAACTGAGTTCTAGCCTTGAGACCCGTGTCCTCATCCACCAGAAGTATGATGTCAAATTTAAAATAAGCCTCCATGGCAAAATCCTGCTATCAAGAACCAGTGCAATAAAATAAAGAAAAAGCTCTTTGCTCTAAGGACTGTACTCAATACTGCCCTAGGGGTAGTTTTAATAAGGTGTGCAAAGAACCGAGGCATAAGAGCTAGGCATGCAAAGCCAATATGAACTGAATATTGATACCAAAGGAAAAACTATAATGCCTTACTATAATGCCTTCTTAAACTATGTCGGCAATCTCCAAAGCAGTACTCATTACTACACTGACCTGGTCTTTATTGATACCACATTTTCAGATCCGAAGACTTCACGAATATACTTGCAGACAAATTAATTTCCAACTTCACCCCTTCCACTTTTGCTTATCCTCCATTTCTGAATAATCCTGCTGTTATTCTTAAAATAATATTTTTGAAACAGGTCCTAAATGCTCTCTCCAAAACCAAGAATACCAGCTTCATGGGGCCCAACAACATCCCAGCTTGTCTCTTGATCAGCACAATGTATAGTATTACCAATCTCTTTGTAAACATGTTAACCTCTGCTTCTATGCTAGATACATACTAGAGACATGGAAAACAGTCAGACTAGATATACTGCACAAAGGTTGCCTGGGCACTGACCTAAGGTACTGTGTAGCATACTATAGTGGAACTCATAAATAATAGTATAGGCAGTCTGAAATCCATTGATACTAACTAATTTAGTTTTTTGAAGGACAGTTCCTGTCTACTAAACCTGGTGGACCTCTTGAAGAGGGTAACAAAAGCAAAAGGTAGTAATTATTCAGTGCACACCACCTACTCTGATCTGCAGAGGGCTTTGACACCATCTTACACTCTAGTTTCATAAATATGCTTGCCTGCTTCAATATCAGCCCTTAAGTAACCAGTTGGATTGCCAATTGGCTCCCAGACAGAGCACACACAGTGGAGGTTGGTGACATATATTCTTGCATGTCCCAGTGCCATACTACAGGATTCTGTGCTCAGCCCACTCCTGTTTGGTATACAATTCTTTAATCTCCGAGTTGACAATGAGTATTTCTGGCTGACAAACTTTGCTGATGACTGCAAACATAGTGCCGTCATAAACTCTCCAGCTGATACCGGTATTCTTTGGGAAGGTCTAAAACCTTATGTATTCCTACTGTCAGAGCCATAGTCTTAAGCTCAAAGCAAACAATTGCAATATGTACCTCTGGGCAAAAAACGTCACCCCTGCACATATCACAGTGCTAATACCCTCTCCAAGTTGATGCCAATATCAGTGGTATGGCCATATTCAGGGGCAATGAGCTTACATTTCACTGCCATGTCCGACCATTAGTGGGAAGTGTTTTCACTTGGCACAACTAATTGCTAAAAGTGTATCCTCCAGATCCAAGAAAATAATTGTGCGTCTATACTATTTTATTTATTTTATTGACATTTGTTAACCAGGTTAGTCCAACTGGGTTATTGTCCCAATTTCAGTGGAAACCCGAGGAGAAAAGCTCCAGCAAATACAATATATGATCACAGAACAAGAAAAAAGTATTACAAACAATAATAGCAAGCAATAGAAATAAACATATACATGTGTGGAAATAATACTACCCCATAATCAGGCCCATGACAGAATATAATGCCCCATTTAGCATGTACTTATTCAGCTATCTTACCCATCTTAAACAGAAACACAAATCCTAACAAAAAAAAATCTCAGACACACCCACACATACGAAAGAGAGCACATGTGTGTATGTGCACTCATACCTCTAGGGTTCTTTGCTAGTCATAATGACAATTTTTTGGGAGAGGCTAGATCTTCTCTCCACCTAGCAACCTTACACTCAACTAAACCTCTACATCCACTCCAAAACTTCTATTAGACATACTTATCTTCTGCTAGATCTTCCTCTACTTCCATCTACTTCTGCAAGTTAAGTTAAAAAAAAAAAAGTTCTTATTCTCCAAATGTTAAAGTGCTACAGCCTGAACATGTATTTTCTTTTGCTCTGCTGCCACTCAAGCCACTCTGTATTCAGACATAATTACTTTCATACTTTGTACTCCATACTTTACTACTTTGCACTATTTTATCAATAATGTATATACATTGCTTGATATTCATGATTATATTGTCTATGTAATTCTGTAAGAACTCATATACTGTATTGTATCGCCTGTGGAGCTTTTCTCCCCGGGCCTCCACTGAAAACTGGCTCTTCTTGGCTCAGTGGACTTCACTGTTCATCAAACTGTAATAAATAAATAAATAACATCAATAGCATAAACAGAATGTGTGTAGAGTACAAAGAGAGCATTGAATATTCTTGGCATAGCTAATAAATTGCCACGTTATTACTGACCAGAAATCTGCCTGGAGTTTCCTTTCCTTTGCTTTCATTGGTAAGTCATTTTCATCTAATCTCTTTGTGAGCTGTAAACCCCAGGGTTCAACAACCTGTTTTCTCCATGCAGGAATAGTGTAGCAGCTCCTGCATGGAATATGGCCACCAAGCAATCCAGTAAACAAGACTTGGAGTGTGTACGAGCCTGCCAGCACTATTTTTACACAAACACCACTGAATAATGTTAATTACCTCATTTGCTGTTGAAACCACGCAAATGAGGTGAATTAGTGATTCGGTAAGCAGGCAAGCATCCATGCAAGAACAGTGTCCGGTGCAGAAATGTATTCGGCTACTAGCCAATTACATTTCTGCAAAAACAAAATGGAGGCATGAAAGCTCAAAGTAAAGTGTATTATAATCCTTAGAAATGCCAGTGGCCAAATATATGGCCATAGGCATGGGAAAGTGTTACAAAATTATAAAAATCAAAGTTTTTTTTTTTTTTGGGGCCGGTTTTGGCCATTTAAACATAGGGCAATGGTGAGCAAACAGGATCGTGCTGAAAATTAAAAAAAAATGTGAAAAGGCAATTTTAAGTGAAATCTGCTGTGGTGTAGTGGTGTAACCAGGGAGTAAGGCAGTGGAGTATGCAAATGAGCAAATTTTACTGAATCATTAAAGAGGAGACTATTCTCTAGCAGCACCTAACCTTGTAGGAGCTGTAAGGCAGTGGTGTAAACAGGAGAAGCAGCTGACATGAAAAGGGGTGTGTCATGCTTGGTGTAAGCACACTGGAGCTCCACAGCTCCCATTTGAGCTTAGCTAAGCACAGTCTGAGCCCTACAAGCCCTGTGGCACATGCAATAATTATGTAACAGTATAGTGCATATAACTAGATAGGCATGTGTTGTAATTATTGCCCTTACATACTGAGAAAGTTGGCAGGATGAGGGGTTTGCATTAGCGGCAACTCTCTGAAGGTTATGTAGTCTGAAACAGTAATGTCTGCCATGATTTTGTAACATCAGTCTTCAGTTATATGCAACTAACATGCCATAGAAACACAAGTTTATGTAGACTGGATGAAACCCCTAGGTAAACGCCTGGACAATCTGCCAAAAAATGTACAATTGATAGGTATGACCGCACCAAGATATGACATCGCAGGTAAGAAAGATACCACACAAGCAGAAGATCCCCACCCAGTATATCACCAAGTTGCTGGACTGTTTACACAGTGGTATCAGTCAAATGGCTATCGCCACACCTTCGAACTGGCCTTGTTGGGCAAGAATGTACATAACTGGGCTCATAATATTGGTCTGTACATCATGCATCTTGTCATCCTCTGGTGAAGCACTGTGATGATCTGAGGATGTTTGTCACTAGGTAATGACACAATACATTGCAATATCAGACTACAGATGTGTCAGAAAATGTCTGCTAAAGAAACCCAGTACCCCTAGAAAAGTCCTCTTTACTCCTGAGAGGTATGGCTGTAGCACACAAAACCCCAGACCTATCTCTGGAATGGAGTCCCACTCTCAATATAGAAGGTCACACTGTGCATGCTCCTACACTTAGAGAATGACAAGCCATGTTGGAACCCAGATTGGACTGTATGACTGCATTGTGTATATATGTCTGTGCATACAGGCAGCTATGTATACCTTAACTGTCCCTACACGCACCCATCAGACAGGATTGCCTTCAGCTAGCTGCAGGTGGCCCATATGTTATATATCTGCATCTGTTGAGTGTGATACACAGACATATATATGGGCAACAGATAATATGTCAGGCATACACACACATAGATGTGGGGAAGTGAGAGACAGACAGTGATAGAGAGAGAGAGACACAGGGAGACACACACAGAGTGAGTCACACACAGATACCCTGAATGGCATAGACTGATGTCCTGCTGTGGACAGTGACATACTGGTTGTAACCAGTCACACGTGCCAGCATAAAAAGTGAGCCCCAGTGTGTAATAGTACTGAGGTGGGGGTTATAATATCACATCACGTGTGTGTGTGTGTGTGTGTGTGTGTGTGTGTGTGTGTGTGTGTGTGTGTGTGTGTTTGTGTGTGTCCGTAGGTCTAAGTATTAGTGTTCCCACTCAGTACACTTCCCATTGGCCTACTTCACAAGATCTGCTGCTATCATTCACCTTAGAAGTACCATTGGACACATACCAGTCCTATAAGCTCTGAAGCACGTGCGATAACTGCATAAAACTATAGTACAAATAACTAGATAGGTAGGGGTTCTAATCTCAGTCCTGGCAAATGTGTGTGTATGAGAGTGTATATATGCAAGTGTGTGTGAGAGTGAGGGAGTGCATGTTTGTTTGTTAGTAGATGAAACAGTTTTAGGCCATTCCCGCCCACAACACTTACCAGTACCCTACTTTAGCAGTCCTGCTGATGTCATTCCCCTTAGAAGTACCTTTGCACAGTCCGAGCCCTATAAACCCTGTGGCACGTGCAATAAATATGTAACAGTATAGTGCATATAACTAGATAGGCAGGGGTTCCATCCCCAGTTCTGGCAAATGTGTGTAAGTGTGTATGTTTATAGGATGATGTACTTTGAGGACCTTCCCACCCATAACACTTCTCAGTGCCCTACTTTAGCAGTCCTTCTGATGTCATTCCCCTTAGAAGCATCTTTCTGCTGTTGTCAGCTCTGTAAGTTCTGTAGTGCATGAGATAACGGTGTAATACTATAGTACAAATAACTAGATAGGCAAGGGTTCTACTCTCAGATCCAGCAAGTGTGTGTGTGTGTGTGTGTGTGTGTGTGTGTGTGTGTGTGTGTGTGTGTGTGTGTGTGTGTGTTCATAGGGTAATGTATTTTATTGCCCTTCCTAACCAGTACATTTCCCATTGCCATACTTTACAAGGGCTCTTGATGTAATCACCTTAGACATACCTTGTGACACTGTTAAATCTTATATGCTCCGTGGTGCATGAGATAACTAACACTGTAGTATACATAACTAGATAGGTAGGGGTTCTAATCTCAATTTTGGCAACTGTGAAACTGTGTGTGTGTGTGTGTGTGTGAGAGAGAGACTCACATTAGTGTGTGTCTGTTTGGGTAGGAATCATATCTTCTGGGGGTGTTGGTTATACCATTTTGAGGCATGTACCATTCAGTGCATGTCCCATTGCCCTACTTTACAAGGCCTGCTGATGTCATTCATCCAAGATGTGCCTATAGAGACTTGTGAGCCCCCTAACCTCTGTGGCATGTGCAATAACTGCATAATACTATAGTGGAAATAATTAGATAGTTCTAATCTCAATACCAACAACTATAGTAGTATGTGAAGCTTATCCCCTGTGGCTATTGTGTGTGTAGGTTATACTATTTTAAGGCCTGTTCACCCCTACCCATGACATTACTTTAAAGACTCTGTTAATGGCATCTGTCTCACATGCACCATGTGAAACTATACAGCCCATACCAGTCATTTGTACAGTTGTACATGGGATATCCACATGTTTGCAACCTATATGTTGTCTGTGTCCCCTGACAATGAGCATTCCTGTGATATCATTGCCAAACATGTCACAGTTACCGTACTGACACACATGCCAACATCAGACATCATACCTGAATGACTCATCATGCTGATAGAAGTCTGTCACACTATCACTTGTGCAGGTATGTAGGAGCAGTAGATGAGACCACTCTCCATGTCTGGTGGGTTATCCCACCATCCATGAAGGCATTTGCAAGATTACCTGTTGTAAGAGGATGTGTGTTATGTCCCAGGCATATTATGCATGTGCAGCATGGCATGTGTACGCAGCACTATAGTGCATATAAGTGGATATGTAGGGTTACTAATATGTCTATTGGCAACTGTGTATGTGTTTTCGTATGCATAGACCCTGTGGTTGTCTTCAGTGTGTGTATGGTATGGTTATACCATTTTGTGAGCCTCTTCCACACTATGAACTCCCCCATTGACATACTAGTGTTGGCCCATACAGATGTCATCCACCATACAAGAACAGTTACACAGTTTCTAACACCAAGCCACTGTGGTGCAATGGTCGTATCACTGTGTATTGTACATTAATAGATGGGTAGGTCATCCACTCTGTCGCCTCCATGTGCATGTGTGTCTCAATGCATGTCCCTGTGCAGTAGTGTGTGTGTGTGTGTGTGTGTGTGTGTGTGTGTGTGTGTGTGTGTGTGTGTGTGTGTGTGTGTGAGAGAGATGGGTCTAACATGTTAAGGGCCTCTGCACCCACCGTTGCCAATCCTAACAGCCCCTGCAATTGTCACCCACTTCACTAGTAGTGGCAGTAACTGCCACACTACAGTACCGCTGTGCTATCTATGTTATGTATATAGCACTATCGTTCATAAGACTGTGCAGGTAGGGGCTGTGCTTATCCCTTTATCAGCTGCCCCATGTACAGGACTATGACTCTGTGTGCACTACCAGCACAAGAGGCCAGACATGCATATGAGATAGCAGACACACATGCTGGTGATTGTCAGGTTAGACTAGCACAGGCTGACCTGTGGCAGGAATACATACCCCAAACCTGTCATTCACAGTACCAGGCAAACCCTCACCAACTGCATGACAGTTGAGTGGATGTTACAGAAATGGCAGGGGCAACAGGTGCTGATAGCTGAATCTGTTGCAGTAAATATAATGGCTAAGCTGATGAGGGACCTAGTGGCAGTACTCAGGTAACCTCCCCTGTACGTGGAGCCTGTGGGCCTATGGAAAACCCAGGTGACATGTATGAGGACTAGGTGGAAGGGTATGTATGCAAGGTCACACTGTCTGCCACAATTGCCCCTCACACACTGTTGCATGTAAACACATCTGGTAAACATGTACATGTACAGCTGTACCTTGGCTATGATAATGTGACTGTTACCACTCCATCTTACCCAACATTGCCACTGCCAGCAGGCCCACAGCCTGCAGACACACAGACACCTGGAACAAAAACAGAATAAAGTATGTGACACTACAGTCAGTCAGCAGTACTAACAGCAATAGTGCATCATGGCTAACAAGGTACATACACCTCAATGTGTACCCATAACTACTGTTAGCAAACATCCCCTTACACAGCATGATATTGCTGCACTGTACCATAGTCACCCTGTGCATCAGCCCCATATGATCATGTATGTGCATCGATGGTATGGATAACAGGGTTGTGGCACATGTATCATCACATACATAGGGTGTGGTGTTGGATTGCCAGAGGCCTATGATGGCCCATGAGGCTGACATTGTGTGTGTGTGTGTGTGTGTGTGTGTGTGTGTGTGTGTGTGTGTGTGTGTGTGTGTGTGTGTTTCTGTGTGTGTCTGGAGGGGTGATATTCACCTGGGCCATGCAGAGGAGCTGTGCATGTCTGGTGGTGACATGCCTGGGATATGGATGTGTGAGTTTTCATCTGCACACCTGCAAGCAGTATGGATGCCCAACACAGGTCTTTGTTGGACAGCTTTGGAATGTGTAATGGCAGGATGTACGGGTCACCATCTCTTGGCAGGGATGCAGTAACTGGTCCTGCCAAGAGTATCACTGACATCGCCACACCCAAGGACAGATGCATTACTACTCCCTGATGGTGACTGCTGTCTGCTGAACCTGCATCCCTGATGGGACTGGCCAGGACAACGTGTGTATGGCCTGCTCTGGTGTGGTGTGGACTGCACCCTCCCTGCAGTAGTGCTGTTGGTACCCCCACTATGGGACTGTGAATGTGCATGGTCATGTGGTCTCACAGCTGATCATGTCTCTGACCTATATCCACCTAGCCAATGCCCTACTCCCACCACATGCTTGAGCATAGACAATGCACGGTCGAGCAGTGACAATGTCTCACCCCGCTGTTTATCCCCAACATTGACAGGATGACATATTGCATCACAACTACCGTGGAGGTTGCCACGCATGGCAGGGAGCACTGCATACATGACCCTGAGCATCTCTCTGGTATTGCAGTCAGTGCGCGACTGTGCCTCCATGATGAACTGTAACATGCATTTGTTGACACCTGCAGTGGCACTTGCGACAGGGGCTTGATGGGCAGGAGTCCTCTGTTGAGCATCCTTGTCCATCTGCCTGTGTGTGACCTCACCTGCCCTCTGCCTATGACTGGTGTCTACACTCACACTCGCCATACTCAACACACTAGCCTTTTCATGCCACCACCCTTGCCCTGTCCACTATCCATGGTTGTTGGGGACTGGGCATGTGTGGGTATACTGACTGTGTGTGGGGACATGGTGGGTGAAAGTGGGATGCAAAACAATGGCACAGGTCCAGGTACCGACGACCCTACCTGTGCCTCACTATGACCACCATCATCTGGGGAGTCCGCTAAGACACTGACATCAGGTCATGAGTGGGAGGGATACCAACCCCTGTGTTCACCAGTGAGGGGAACACAACATATGTAAAGTAATACCCTGCAGTATTATGTTTGCTGAGATACATATAGATATATATATATATATATATATATATATATATATATATGGGTCCCTATGAGTTGATCGACAACTCAAAACAGCGACAGTGACTTCACCGACAAGTCACATCGCCGACATCGCCAAACACGGAAGTTTACCGAGTAACGGATGCAAATTCGCTACTCATGCCTACCATGGTTTGTTAAGTGTGGCAGTGTCATGCAACCATGGTAGGCATGGGTACCGGATTTGCATCTGTTACTCGGTAAACATCCGTGTTTTGCGATGTCGGCGATGTGACTTGTCGGTGAAGTCACTGTCGCTGTTTTGAGTTGTCGATCAACTCATAGGGACCCATATATATATATATATATATATATATATATATATATATATATATATATTTTGTTTGTGTCTCTTTCGGCTTTTCCCAGTTAGGGGTCGCCACAGCGGAACTCCAGTCCGCTAATGATTGGCAGTAGAGTTTTATGTGCTGGCTTGCCGGGCCTAATGCACAACCTTCAATGTAGGAATACCCGTTCATGCATGTCACCACATAGAAGACGCTCTAACTGAGAATCGAACGGGCAACGTCTAACTGTGAGGTGACAACGCTACCGCAGCACCACCACCGCACATATGTATATATATATATATATATATATATATATATATATATATATATATATATATATAGATATACACACACACACACACACACACACAGACACACACACACACACACACACACACACACACACACACACACACACACACACACACACACACACACACACACACTCCTGGTACAGTCTGGCACAGCTGTGACACCTATGGGCCCATCAGGGAAGACCTTACGGTAGGTCTGTCTGATGCAATCCATCTATGTCACTGCTACTGTCCAGCCCACAACAAAGGGTGACAAATCCTACTATGTGATGGGCCTAGTAGCAGAATGGTAATTGTGGCCAAGACCAAGGCTATTGGAGTGAGCTGTATAGTGTCACCAAGTGCATATGCACGTACTGTAACAGCTGACTTACTGCTATACAGATCACACACACTGACAAGGTCTAACAATATGTGATAATAACTGATGAGGGGACAGGACTGTACACTATCAATGCAGTACATATGCAGTTCAGACTCATGGGGATTCATTTCAGACATCATTGCAGGACAGTCTGCAATACATATAGGACACATGTAAAGTACTAGGTGTATATCTTCACAAGATGATACCATGTTATTGGCCCTGATGCCCTCATAAGCCTGGCCCTGACTTTTGCCCATGCCCCTTCCAAGCCAGCACCTGTTTCCCTCATCCATCTGGGACACACACAGGATCCCAGGGGTGTCTCATCCATTTCCCATGCAGTCATCCAGCTTCCTCTTCTAGAGGGCTATACACATACACTGCTAGACATGAGGAGGGAGTGTATTTTATAGACAGTGTATTGTGTGGGACACCACACTATCCCAACAACAAGAACTATGCATGTCACAGACCAGGTAAGGGCCTTGTGTGCATGATGTGTGAGTGCAATTTGTCCTACAGATATGCAGAAATGCGATCAAGGCTGGTTTGGACATGAGCTTGTATGCCAGACACAGGTCATCTGTGATCAATCTGTATGAGATTGAGTGCAGGGACAGGGCTTTGAGCCTACCTGTATAGGATAGGTGTTGTAGACCCTGGATTTGCCTGGTCAGGAACCTCTGTGGTCTCTGCAACTGCTGCATTTGCTTGACAAGGAACAAGGCAAAGGAGCCATTGTACTTGGTAATGCATCTGATGAGGGTGTAGTACAGGGATGTTGTGGCCTTCTGGTTCCTGGATGACATACCCATGTTTGTGAGGTGGGCCATGTAGATGGCCTTCTGTACAATAGTGCCCACATGGTGGGAAACTGTCAGGTTGCTACCAACCTTGGTGCATAAGTTGCCTCATACCTGATTGCATGCTCAGTTCATTATTACTGTCCTACTTAGTGTGGATGACATCTGCCACAGCAGGGAGAATGACATTTTCTTGGCATTCAGTTTGCCGTAATGCTTCTTGCACCAGTCATTAATTGGGTTAGTGCCTCTTGGGGGATGCTCACATCAGTAGGGGAATGTAAGACAGTGGCCAGCTTGTAAGCATCTGTATACCTGGTCAGCCATAGACCACTGATTTTGTCCTGTAACCTCAGATTTGTATAGCTCAAGCAGTAGAGGCCCCCAGACCAATCCTTGGGGTACACCACTTTGGAAGAATCTACTATTAGAGGTGGGTTCTTTTACTTTGACCGAGTGGGTACTATCATTGGGTCAGTTAGCTACCCATCTGGTAACATGCTGGTTGGTGCCTAGCTGTGTAGACATATGTATTCTGGCCACCTGGGGATTATTGTGAGAGAATTGGGCTAGGCGAAGGTAGGCATTGTTCACTATCTTTCCCTCGTCCATGTATTTGTTGACTACTTCAGAGAGGTTGACCAGTTTTAACAGGCTTGATCTCCCTTTGACAATACCATGCTGTGTGGGCTTAGACATTTCGATGTTGCCGATGTCCCTGTTCATAATGTCTTGATATTGCCTTCCATGTCTTTACAGAGCAGGCTAGGTAGGCTGATGTGCATATGATTGCCTGGGTTGCTGGATTGCTCCGCCTTTGTGTATAAGGGTGACAGTGGCTGTCCTTTGTGCAGATGGGATGACACTGGTGCTTAGGCTGTGGATGACTACAGTGCGGGACGGATCTGAGAACCCATGCCTGTGTTCATGTAGGATGGAGCCAGGGATGGTATCAGGCCTATTGGGACTTCTGTATGTTGCCTTTGAGAGGACATTATGGATCTGCTTCCTGGTGTACCATTGAGGGGACAGGGGGGTGATGTTTACATTTCACCTGTCTGCAGCCAGTTGCCTATATCTATGCTATATGTGTATGTAGTGTTATTGACCACCACTACAGAGCAGATTTGTGTGTTGCCTCTGGAATTGCAGACACATGTGTGGAAGGCCTAATGTTTGGCCTTGGTGGATGTGTCCAATTTGCACTCAAAAGTAGCCTTAGGGTAAATCATCTGTGACCGTATTTGCTTATGCAGACCAAGGTGACATTGCTTCCAGTGAGGTACCTGTTCCTTCTTGGCCTGTCCAGCAATTATTTCTACCTATTATGGTATTTGTGTATTGCTGCTGTCCACCACGGGCATTTACCCTACCTTGAGGGAGATGATGTTGTCCTGTCAGGTATTGCTGAGTCTATACAGCTATGTAGGTGCCCACATAGTATTGTGGTGGGGGTCTGGACACTGCTGCTAGTTCCAACAAATGGGATGGTGGCTGTACAGCTACTTCTACTTGCTCAGAGGGGACTGTGTACAGTTAATTCTGTTTGACACTATAAAGGGGGTGGGTGGGCAGGGGAGATGGTGACCTGAACAGTGATGGCTATATGGTCAGATATTACCAAGGAGGATGGCACTGTAGGTGTGCTACAGTGGCTACTCATGTTGGTTAAGACCAAGGTACAGGATATTTCCACCTGTCGTAGGAGTGTTGACTGGCTCATCCACTGCATTGCCATTGACAAAGCAGGGGAAACTATGTTGGTTCATGTTCAGGTGGCATAGTTCATGCACGCTATGGTTGGGTATTTGAAGTCACCCATGAGCAGGGTAGACAATTGAATCCTGACAAATTCCAGTAGGTCCCAATAGGTGTGGTGGGTGTCCATATTCATGGTTGGAGGCCTGTATCTAGCTATGATTTGAGTAGGCATTTTGTCAACTTTTAAATGCACTTGGGTTGTCTCCCATGCATCATACTGTTTGGCCAGCCTGGAGGTGTGTATGTGTATGGTAAGGTTCATTATTCCACCTCCTGTGGCTTTGCAGGCCTCCATTTGGGGTCTAAATGTATGATGGGATGAGTGACTTGGCACAGTTGGTGTGCTCTCCCCAGCTACAAAGCAGGTGTTGGTAAATGCACAAATGTCGGTATCCTACAGGACAAGGTATGCTTGCATTGACATGGGTTTCAGGTTAAGACACCTAGCTCCTGTTAGGGCAAGACATCTGCAGAAAGGCACACATCAGTGGTGGGCAAAGGCCAGTAAATAGTGTCACTTTATGAATCTAGCTGAAACACACTTAGTTGTCAGCAAAGACGTTGTCAGATTCACAGGTCTGTGCTGCAGGATATGACATCTGACAATCAAATGTATGCTAAAGTTATGACTTCAGTCTTTAATGGGTTGCCAGTGATGTGCCAGACAATACACAACTGTATGAGACACTGACTACAAATATGAGGCAGATTTTGAAACTGTTGAGCACAGCTTAGCTGTGCACAAACCCAGTAAGCCGATTTTAGCAATGCTTAAAGGGGAAATTGTTGAGCACTGCTTAACAGTGCACAGATCCGCTTAGCTGAGCTGACTGCTGCTTAGCATTCACATCTAAGCAATGCTTAAATTGGCTAAGCATAGCTGAGCACTGCTATCCATTTGCTCACTTTTAATTTTTACAAATAGCAGAACAATTACTTCATTTAGTAAGTGTATATGATTTACTTTACATGATGTCCCTATATGTGCTTTCATTACATTACCAAGGGATGTGATTAGGGTCCCTATTAGATTGATGAAAAATCAAAACCTCGAATGGCTTAGAAGTCGAAAAGGACGTTCTTAGTAATTGCTATTGTGAGATTGCGGTACAGTGAAGATCAGACAATTTGCCCTTTCCTCACTCTAGTGCGATCTCGGAGTTGGAATATATATATTTAGCGGGGGGTATGGGGGGTGCAGCCTATCATAATAGTGATTTTGATTTCCTGCATTTCCGCTCATGTTAGTGTTCAAGATTTTGAAGTTTCGTCTATATAATATAGACCATGTGACTATACTGTATGGGACACTTGTGTATACATGGGTGGTTTCAAATGTTATATGCACTCACATTTCCATTTTAGACCACCTACACTACCCTGGTTGATAAGTATCACTTACTACATGATTTAAAAAGGAAAAAATAATATTAACACTGCTTTCCTATGTGAAAATAAAATGCCTGTCTTGGCACTTGAACCGTGAACACCTACATAGAAAGCCGGGACTCTTAACCACTAAGCTATCCCAGCACTAGGATTTTAGCTGTATATTTTTATTTATCTCCTCTGGAGTGTTTAAGCAAAACTGGGCAGAGGGCCATAACACGCGTGCCCACTCAGCTACTCCTAAACATATCTTAGTTTGGGGAAAAAAATATTTTAAATTATTTATGGCCTTGTACAGCTTTGTTACTCTAGGAAGTTAACAGGTATGTGAGGCAGGTATCTGGGCATTCTGCTGAAACCTGTACAGTTAATGGCTATGGCTGTATATAGCAGACATTTGTTTTTCAGTATAAATACCCTTCAGGAAGTCCATGCTACTGCATACCTTTTATTCTATCAGCCTTCTGGGTTTCTCAGTGCATAATTTTGGGAGTGTCCCTATTTGTGTGCCTTTTTCCCCCCATTATTTATGGCTTGCTTTGTACAGCTTTCTTGCTCTAGGAAGTTGAGAAGTATGTGAGGCAGGCATTTGGGCATTCTGCAACAACATGTACAGTTAACAGCTATAGCCAAACAGCAATTTCATATGGCAGATATTTGTGTTTCAGTCTTCATAACCTTCTGGAAGTCTCTGCTACTGCATACCTTTTATTCTATCGCTTTCCAGGTTTTTCAGTTCAATATTTAGGGAATGTTCCTATTTGTGTGCCTTTGTCCCCTCCCCCCCATTATTTATGGCTTTGTACAGCTTTATTGTTCTAGAAGGTTGAAAAGTATGTGAGGCAAGCATCTGAGCATTCTGCAACAACATGTACAGTTAACAACTATGGCCATACGGCACTTTTATAATGCAGGGGGTGTGTGACAGAACCTGTCACACACCCTTGCATTGTTTCTTGCTCCCCTAGCTATTTTAGTGTCCATGGACACTGAAATGCTCATTTTATTTCATTTCAGTGTCTGCGGACACTGAAATACTTTTAAAAAGTGCCGTACTGCACTTTCTGAGTGCAGGGGGTGTATTGGATGTGCATGCACTGCTTAGACATTTTCCCTGCACTCAGTACTCTTTGTGACCATTTAGCCGTAGCAGTAGTGCACCTTCATGAATATGCAAGGCGCACTGCTGTTAATGATAATGCTACATGGACACGGTTCACTCTGTGCAGCAATAGCACTATTCCTGCATGGAGTTTATTGAATCCAATGGAAAGTCTTGATATAATGCAATATGTCCAAAATAGTCTTTTCTGGAATGAAGAGATAGATGGGTATGTAGGATACATGTCGGTTCAGATCATTTAAAAAAAACTGTGTTTTGGTAAAGACAAGACTTATTAAGCTTCCTTTCAAAGGGCACCAGGATTTGCAAGCTCTAAGTGTGTGAGGAATTGTGTGACAATGCATGTAATCAAAGCATACATACTACAGTGAGATGTTATGCAAATATTTATTGCAAGGATTATGTATTTGCCTTTATGTTGTTGTCTGTAGTGACTGTAAATAATTAAAATGATACCTGCTTTGTACCATGTTAAGCCTTGTCTTTGATCATTGGTGTAGACACATTTGAAAGTATCAGAGAATGTATGTTCCTTTTATGTAAAGCTAGCCTGACCATTCAAAGAGGAGTCTCACATTTGAAACAGCACATGTAAACATCTGTTGTGAAGTTTTTCTAAGGTGTTGGCTACAACAGTGTTATGTAATTAGTAACAGACCACATGCAGATGGAAATTACTTTAAATGTAATTCAGATAGGGCAAAATAATCGTAAAATATTTTTAAGTAATCAGTGTTTGACAAAACACTATGTATATGTTAATAAACCAGGGGTGCATTTAAAAAATTATAGATATACTTTCTAGTAAGAAGAACATCATCTGAGGAAGACATATATAAAATAGAAATAGCTTCAGTCAGTATTTTCCAACAGGGATGCAGTTTCTTCTAAAGAAATACAAATGTTAACAATTTTTTCTGTATTTCATATGTGCTCTTGTTTAAAAAGTGTCTATGCTTTGCACGTTTTGATCCCTACATGTATGTGTTAATGTTTTTCTTCTGTCCTGTAGATTTACTACTATGGCAAAATGTTTGTTTGTTTGTTTTTACTACTCACTCATGGTTATTTTTACATGCCTCATGAGATGGGCACATAAATAAATAAATATTAGAAAACAGTTTAGCCAATCAGAAACAGTGTCATATGCTTAAAAGTGACACTACAAAATCCAAATTTAGACACAGCACAAAATATTAAGATGGTTATGAGAGGAGAGCTAAACTGAGCAAGCCAGGGAAGAAATTCGCCAAGGTAGGTGACCCATCCAGTTTGGACAGTGACAGTTCCAGAGTTGTTGATTTCACTAGGAGGAGTCCAGCTTACACCTGATATGTCAAGTGTCACCAGTAATGATTTCACAGAACATGGAGAAAACACAGACCTGTATGACTAGCACCTATCACCTAAACATGAACTGGAGGAACACAGAAGAGTTTGCTAATGATCCTGAATGTTTCGATCCATGAACAAGTTTAAAGTCTGGCTACTACTCACTTTATTTCATTCAGGTAACTTCCTCTGTGATAGACATGGGATCCCTCATTGTTGTTAGTGAGGTGAGTTAAACTGGCACTAAAAAGCAAAAGTAGTGTAGGTGGGACAATGCATCATCATCCAGAGGGCTGTCAAGCTGGTCTGTACCCATTTTATTTGTAGGTCAGAATTTAATGAGGAAAAGGTACAAACAGCTGGCCCAAATGTCAAAGAAGTGAATGACTCATTTTAAGAGAAATTCTATTTACCACAAACTTTGAACCATTTCTTTCCACTGATCATTTCTACTACAGTAGTAACAATAAACACGTTTACTTAAGATCTGACATCAGTCTAAATTATTTCTAGCCCCTGCTGTTATTTGGCTGCTTTGAATTCTGTTCCTTTGTTAAAGTTATTGCAACAATGTAAGGAAATGCTAAACTGTAATATAAAAGGCTACTGCAAAGTATTTCCATGTAGCATAATTTTTAATAATGCTGTATGTAATTACTACTTACTGGTAGAATTTTTCCATTATTAAAGGAAAATCTTTCACATTATTTTGCCAGAAGATCCCTTTTGGTTTTTCCAGCAGCTGTTAGCTATGCATTTAGAAAATAGCTGATATCATAGCATGTATAAATAATACTGGTTCTTTATGTTACACGTGAGCCCAGAGCTGCAGGTCAAATTTCTGTGGATGAATGTTTGTTCTTATAAAAATTATAGATGTTGGCTGGCCAGAATGCAGAATGAAGTGTAGAATTCATCTTAAACATATACATGTTATGTTAAGAATTATAGATAATAAACAATAATTTTAGTGTATTTTAAGGAAATTCACTGGATGTATTCAAAAAACACTCATCTGAGGAGGGAAATATTGCTTTGAATGTTCTTTTTAAACACCATTCCAAAATTAAAATGTTGATGTTTCATTTCATAATTATTTTATGTTATTGCTAAGTGACATGTTTGTCACAATGCACAGATTTCGTTTTGAACCAGAAGGCTGGCTATATATTGTATTCAGTATATCCATTGAACAGTCAGATTTTTGAAATGCTATGAGACTTATGTTGACAATTTGTATCTCAAACACCAAAAAGAGTAGTAAACATAATGAAATTCTCAAATATCGTTCTGTTTATTTATCTACAACACAGTATGTTCCAGTGCATTTTCACTGTTATTATCTTATTATCAATTTCTAGTAATTTGATGCATAAAACTATATTCTAATTCTAAAAGATTATAGACAGTATTCATAGCCCAGTGTTTTGCACTCAGGTAGCGGTTATCTACAAAGGGCAACACTACGGCTACATGAAAATACGTTAAGCTCAAGTTGTTCGCACTGACTAAGGAAACATGAAGGCATCTTAATAAACACATCTACTTATGGGAAAAGCATAAAGTACCTTAACATAAGCATTAAGTATATGCAAAAGATTATGTGAAAGCTTTAGGCTTCTTACGACTTTTTATATACTCGGATATTGCAGACAAATGTGGCTATGAGCAATACATTCATAGGTTCATAGGTAGGTACTAGGCTATCTGCCCGAAGGCATTTATAAGCCTAGCCAGAATGTGTTGGCTTTAGCCACCCCCTTAGATTAGTTCCCTGTGCCTCTGGAATCATGGTTGAAAGATTTAAGTCAAGTGGTGGACTCCAAAACTTTTATTAGTGGCATTTTAAAAAGATAAAGGGTTTTAATATGTTTTATATAGGAGTACCCTTATGGGGACATTCTTTTGGTTTCACAAAAGAGTGGAAAGGAGTAGCTAGGAAAGACTGCAAAAGGGGAGATACAGCAAAGAGGGAAACAGAAGGAATAGATCAAGGAGGTGGAAGAGGAGGGATACTCTTATTTTTTGTCATGGAATAGACCCCCCCAATTTTTCAAGTTTTTTTTTTATATAAGACAGTACTGTGGGTGGGAAGGAGGTAAGAATGTGTAAGAGAGAGGATAAGGAAAGTAAGAGGGTAAAGATAATTGCAGTCCAGCAACAGAGTCACAAAACTTCAGATGTTTCTACTGTCAGATGGTGTTGCAGTGCAGGACCTTGATGTTGAGGGGGCAAAGGTCTGTGGTGGCATGATGGTCAGTTCCCCCCGGGGCAGTGAGTCTTTCACTTGCTGCAGAGAAGCTTAGACTGGCTGAAGACATCTGTCCATGACCTACACCACCACATCCTCAACCAACTCCTGAAGTCTCTGTTTAGTGAAGCTTGCCAAGTTTCCATATGCCAGGGTACCTACAGGACTGGTTCCACTGCTCTGATCCTGTGAGGGGTGTATGTCTGTTGGTTGAAGAACCAAATTGTCCAGACCATATGGTCGACAATTTGGTTCGTCAAATCATTCTGAATCAGATCATGGTATAGTAGGCACTGGGTAATTTGTTCTTTTCCCACATGTAGTGCGATCTCAGAGTTGATATAAATAATTAGCAGGGAATGCGGGAGGAGAAAGGGGGACCTTACTCCCCTGCAAAAATGTTGCTTGTGTTGTTGGCAGATGTGTGGATTTATGTCAGTTTTTTAATTAACTGCACTGTCAACTATATAGTCTCAACGGGTCTATATTATAATGTTGACAAGTTAAAATGTCGGCTCTGACTTGTTCAACATGAAAATGTCAAACTACAAGGTTACTGAATGGCCAAATCACCAATTTGTTGGCCGTTCTCTTACACCTGCCCTTTCCCTGACTGTAGTGCGGTCTCATAGTTAGAATATTTAGTTAGGGGTGTGTGGGGGGCAAAGCCCCCCACTTAAATATATTTGTTTTTGTGTGGCATTGGTGTTTGGCCAACTGATTTCTTTCCATTGGAAAGAAATCTGTGATTTGGCTGTTTGGTAACCTTGTAGTTCGACATTTTCATGTCAAACAAGTCAGAGTCGACATTTTAACTTGTCAGCATTATAATATAGACCCGGTCTCGACCATATGGGTTTCGACATTGTGAGTTTTGTTTTTTTGATAAACAGACATAGATCCCATATGAGGATGTTCCTGGGCAAGCACAGTGTGAACAACCCCTAACCTGTTAGAGACGCAGCTGGGCTGCATCATAAATCAATTAGATCTGCAACAAAATTAACAGAAATGGGAGAAAAAAAAGTTGCAGGAGACAAAGAAGTACGCACAATACATTCACACATTATGTTAGGCATTATGCAGTTTATTACTATTAATCAATTTGATTTGTATTAATTCTTTACTGAACTAAAATAAAATGCACTGCAGTGGAGGATCCAAGAATTTGCAAAGGGGGGGGGGGGCGCAGTCTGGTTAGTTGACTACCGGAGTGGGAGTGGGAAAGTGGGATATGAAGCCCTTCATCACGTGAGAAAAGAAAGCCGTGTACATTCAGCTGCACAAGATTTTGCTGGGGGTGCAGTAGTGCTGACAGGTAATTCCTGTACAGCACACAGCACATGTACACCCAGTACAAATATTTTCAATACATGCCTGGAAGATATGATTGGTTGCCCATACCAAGTCACAGTTCCCTTCCATGGCATAGCAGACATAGTCATTGTTGTAACCTAGGAAGCAGCCCAACTGGATGGGATATATATATATTTTTTTAAGTTATTTATTTATTTATTTATTCCAGTTTGATGACCGGAGAGGACCACTGGGCTCAGGGAGCCTGTTTTCAGTGGAGGTCCAGGGAGAAAAGCTCCAACAATACATAGCTACATGAGTAATTACTAAGAAACTTAGCATTACTGACAAATAAACAGGTAGCATTCATAAAAAAACAATTACAATTTTTTTAGGTATAAAAGACAGGCAAATGGCCTTGAGGCTAGATTTTACAGTCTAGTTATTTATACATAATACAAATGAGCAAGGTTAGCTAGGTGAGAGGTTAGCCAGGAGTAAAAATGGAGGAGACCTTGAGAGGTATAGGGTGAAGAGTACAGTTGCATTTCCTGTTTGAGTAAAGGTGAGAATGCAGAAGAGTTTTAAAGTTTTCGAGGTTATCGCAGGTCCTAAGAGTGGAGGGAAGAGCATTCCATTTTTTGGCTAAGGTGAAGGAAAGCAGAAGTTGACCAGCTGGGTGCTTGGGTTTGTGGATAGTGATTAGGTTTTGTGGGTAGATCTAAGTGTTCTATGGGGAGTATATGGTTAGTGGATACTGGAAAGTGCAGGGCACTTGGTAGGTTGGAAGAGTAGTCTATAGGCAGTCGTGATTTGGAGAAAGTCAAGTTGGTTATAGAGTTCAAGCCAGTTTAATGAGTGAAGGGAGGAACAGTGATGAGAAGAAGATTTGGCTTCGGTAGCAAATCTGGAGATTTTATTGTAACATACTTTGTTTGGAGGATAGTGAGGAGGATACATTAGTAAGCAGAGGGCCGCCATACAGTAGAGAGGGAAGGAGATAAGTAGTGGTGAGAGTTAGTCTGGTAGCAGGAGAGAGAAAGTGGTTGTTTCTATAAAGTAGGTTGAATTTTATGTAGGTTTTCTTTATGTTTAGCTGGACGTGAGTATTAAATTTTAGGTGTTTATCAATGGTTACACCAAGAAGTTTGGCAGAGGGAACGACCTCTAAAATGGAGTTGTTATGGCTGGTTATTTGGAATGAGTTTTTATCAATAGGGGAGGACTTAGAAGGAGAGAATAGAAGGATTTTAGTTTTGTTAGCATTTAATGAGAGGTGATTTTGGAGCATCCAGTTTTCGGTAGTTGAGAAGGCTGTTTGTGTCAGAAGTTGGAGATCTGTTAAGTTGGAGGCACAGCAGATCAAAGTAGAATCGTCAGCATATTGAACAATTTTAGTATTGGGTATGGCCTTGTAAAAGGCGTTAATAAAGATGTTGAATAGAACTGGGCCGAGTATGGATCCTTGGGGTACTCCAGTGGGGTAGGATGGAAGGTGGAGGTGCCCTGGCCCCATTTGAAAGCCTGGGACCTGTCGGAAAGATAACTGGGGAACCAGGAGAGAGTTTTGTGGGAGAGATTGAGATTAGACAGATGATTAAGAAGGTGAGTGTGGGAGATGGTATCAAAAGCTTTAGATAAGTCCAGCAGAACTGAGGATACTAAATTACCGGAGTCACGGGCTAAATTGACAGTATGTAAGAAGGAGAGAAGGGCAGTATTGTTACTTTGTCCTGGGCAGAAGCTGTGCTGGGTAGGAGAGAGTAGCTGGTGTTTGGGAAGGAATGGCAAGAGCTGAAGTTAATGATTTCTGTGGAAAAAGTGAAGCTCGGTTGAGTAAAACGCAATAACTAAAGAAGAAGATGTTATAAAAAAATCACAAAAAAGTAAATGCTCAATTTAGTCGTGCAATGTAAAAAATGTTGTAACAATTGCAGCATTTTAGAAAGGATTGCAAGTCAAAATCTATTTTATTGATATTAACAAAACCACAGGCACAGAGGTTTGGATAAATTAGGAAAATGTTCATTTAATTTATGAACCAAATGACTAAACTCAAAGCTTTCCTAAGCAGTCTCAACTTGCATTCTCCAGAAGGAGAAAACCCAAGTTAGAAAGATTATTGAAGTTATGTGTGTACTGGCTGAATGAAATCACTATGAAAAGTTAAAGGTAATTTTATTTTATACAGTAAGAATGAGTGTAATGAGAAACTACAGGTCGGGGGGGGGGTTGAGACTGGAGATGGAATGAAGGCAGATAGAGATCACAGGAGTAAAGGCAGAATCGAAAAGGAGAGATTTAAAGAGCTTGTGGAAGACAACATAAAAAAGGCAAGATCATATGATTAGGTTTGTGAAATTACATTAAAGCTGCTTTAAAGGGTTGACTTGTAGAGGATACAGTGAAATATGGAGACAGCAGGAGAGTAACAAGAGAAGAGAAGTTTGTCTTTTCGGCTTTTCCCGGTCAGGGGTCGCCACAGCAGAACTCCAGTCCGCTAATGATTGGCAGTAGATTGTTTTAGGGTGCCGAGTTGCCAGCCTGACACCCAACCTTCAACGAAGGCACGCCCATTCACGCATGTCTTTCGGATGCCACTCAACCGCGGGGAGGACATGCAGACTCCACACAGAAGGCACTCCAGCCAAGAATCGAACTGGAGAACCTCTTGCTGTGAGGCGACAATACTACCACTGTACCACCGTGGCTTTTTGTACAAGGGAAGAGAAGAATCTGAAATATTACAGAAAAGAGATGATAAAAGGGAAGAGGAAGGAATTAAAATAGACACTGGAAGATGCAGAAACAGAGGACAGGTACTGAGAATGATGGTATTCTTGTAGGTAAAAGGAAAAAAAGATGGAAGAGTAGCACAGTAACTGATAGAGAGAAAACAGACTCGACTGACATTGAAAAAAGAACAAGACAATGTGAAGTTCTTTAAAGACCTGTAAAAGAGAAGTAAGAGAAGAGGTGTGGGTACATTAACCTTAGAGTAGACAAAATTAGAGAAAGAATGCAAGTTGTTTGATGAAAAATGCCATTATGGTGAGGCTAAAACAGCAATTGGGTGACAAAGAAGGGGTAAAGCAGACACAGATAGATACAAACAGAAATAAAATTATTCAGAAGCAAATCAAGGAGAGATTGAGGGACTCAGTGTGTTGACAGATTTTTTCACTTTGTACTGTAAGGTCTGGTAGTGCTACCCCCATGCATTCACACTGCCCTGCCCTCAATGTATCAAACCCACTGAAATTCAGTCTGAGATGTCCACAGTCACTCTTAACTGGGATTTAGTAACTATTATTCACTGCAACAAGCCCCTGTACCCCATCAAAGTTGCCAGTCCCACAGAGGTCCATTAACAAACACCACACAAAGACCACCACCATAACGCTTTAAACAATGCAAAGATGTTACTGCTCAATTCTATGAATCTAAACAAGAAACTGTACTTGCTAAAAGCTTTTTCCACTGTGGAGAATGCAAACATTTGAGCATTTAGACCAGCTACTGCACAGGCATGGAGTAAAGCTGGAGATGTCACTTTACATCAAAAGCATGCCTCAGGGCTGATCAAACACGATGTGTTTCAGCTTCTCCACGTCCAAATTACCATAGGAAAGTCACGTACTATATCCCTAGAAGCTATAGGTCCACCTCTATCACCCAGGAAATGCATAACACAATTTAATGGATCTCCTCACCAGTCATCCCAATACCATATTCATGGGTGACTACCCTACTTATAAACTGGGAATCATACACTGTCTCAAGCTTGCAAGCCCAGAGATTGCTGCACAACCACCATAGACCCAACAGTCCAAATGCCCACTAGGAGTGGGAACATAAGTTGTACTCGTCACTAGCATGGGAGAATGCTGCACCCACCCTATGTAATGTCCTCTTTGGAGAGGACAAACCATTTTAAGGCAAACGTCCTACTATCAAGTAGTAACCTGGCAAAATTTGATGCCCCAGCAAAAACTCTAAGAACACTGATCTGTACAACCATGTTAGAGGCAGAGACATTTCTGCTTGCCAGGAATAGCCACAAAACAAATTCATACAAGCCAGCCTGGTAGTATCCAAGCAACAGGATCACAGCTAAAGGAGGAAAGTCATGGCAAAATTTAGGAAGTGCAACATCCAGCAGGATAAAAAATATCTAAGCATGAAACTCAGAGGACAAATTAGGTCACTATACAAATCTTTCCTGTTCGGTGGCACCATCCCATTTCATACCAACATCTGTTCCCCTCCCCCAACACAGGTGTACCATTGCAGTGTCAGACAGCTTGAGTGACAACAGAACTATTCTAATACAGCTGATGCAATTCAAATGGGAAATTAAGGTAATGACTGCAGAGCATTGATTCACTGTTCTCACTGAGGTTAACATGGATATTTCACAACAGGCTATTCATAAGACACAAGGCAGCAAAAACAGCTATTGAGAAAAAACAGCTTGTCAAAATTGTATTACTGCACACAGTTGCATTTGACTCTACACCTTCAATAATGGCAATAAACCCAGTGCATGTTGCAACTGAAATTAAGCAGATTTGTAAACTGCATGCAGCATCAGCATTACACACAAAATGAAAATGTACAATGCAAAACGCCAGACTGGTACACAGTTACAAAACAGGCTCTGATACTACCCTCACAGCTTCCAGTGCGGTATAGCTTTACAGAAAAAAAAAAGAAAACTGTTGCTATAAATGTTAAATAAATAAACTGACTACAGCCAGTTTACCATGCAATGTTCTCAGCAGAACTTTATCACAGGAACACAATGAAGACCAGTTATAAAGGAAAAAGGCCAGATGCAGCAGTATACTATACTATGTATACTGGGGCAACTGTAAAAAACTAAAAAATAAAATTCATGTCTCAAGTTAGACTTTCATTACATGATTTGCACACAATACAACAGGGTATTTAACAATACAAGGGTATTTAACTATAAAATACAGAGTGCAAGAAGGTCAGAGCTTCCAGCCAGTGTTTCTTGAATCTGATTTCACAATTTTAGTAGCTTAAATGGTTGGCACTGTATAGACAACATAATACAACTAAATAGTTATATGGTGGACTTAGAAATCATATCCAGAGGCACAGACTTTATTCCATCTTTTATGCAGAGGTGAAGTTGACCTGCCTCCCACCACACAATTTCTACCATTACAAAAAAACACAGACTTCTCTAAAAATGATCTTAAGTTAACCTCTACATGATCAGTATACCAAAAGAAATGCAATCACATTACAATCATGAATTCATCTACCATGGCTAACAATAAAAGGTTACATAGTGATTTGGCTGCAATCCTGTTAATACCACTCAAATACTACAAAACATCACATATGCCCCCCCCCCCCACACTTCTAGTTTATTCACTAGATGTCATGCAAGGTGAAATATTTCATGATAAAAAAATGAGTAGAAAGTGCTCTTGGATGCAGACGTTTCAAGAACGGGCAGTACTGCCCTTCTAGCCTGTCAATATAACAAAACAGCTGATCCCATAACGGATCCAGGATGTTCTTAAAAATATCTCCTAGTACTTGATTTAATGTTATCAGGTAGTCTATGCATGCATCAGTGGAGAGAGAAAAAAATAGCATACTTCTCATTGTTATAGAATCTTCTACATATGTTGTCTGATTTTCTATTTGTCAACCACAAAAATTTCCAGAGGTAGTTGTCTCTAAATGTTCTGTATACTTGAATAAGGTCTCCTTAAATATCTGCCCCACTGTACAAGTTGGCCCAATTTAGTCTTATAGTTTCATAGGCAAATACCAAGCTAAGCCTTGCCAATAACCTGAGATCAGACTCAAACCCTGTACCTTTTACCAATGAGACAAACTTAAATTTTCATATCAATGGATACAATTGGTGTATTCCCACTGACTCTTTCCTGTTTTCTCATGCTTGTTTTCCTATAAGGTTTTCATATTATTTCATGTTCAAGTTAATGAACAGGTGCTGACTGTGGTAACATGGGTGAAATTCTTGGCTAGGCTTATAAGGACCTGTGGCCAATAGTTTACTATCATCCTATGAACAATGACTTCATTTCTGATTTCCTAGACTTTATAAATCTCTTATACAACCATAGTTCTATAATTATTAAATAATTGGGTGATATGATTAGAAAAACCTCAAAAGCTGGATCTACCCATATACTCAGGTCCTTAAATGAATCTATAGTTTCAACCACTGTGTGCTATATTAAATATTCATCTTTTAGTGTGCATTTTTAGGAGACCCACATGCTTAGTTTTTGTTTCATTAAGCTCAGCATCTGATATGGGGAGGGATCCATACGTCTCAACTTTCCAGATTTTTGCAAAACATCCAGATCTTTGCCTCATATCATTGGTGTTCCTTATTACTGTTTTCTGGCAACTAACTGAGGACTGAAGTCAAACAACAGTGGCATACAGCTGATTTTCAGACTTTATATCTTTCAGAAAATGCACATACAACAAAATCTTGTTATTTCTAGCAATTTTCTAAGTTTATAAGAGCAATATTTAAAATCTGCCCCTATTTTTTATGCCCCCCCCCCATTATATTTGGATTTGTCCAGATTTGATATCTTGCAGTAAGAAGGAAGGAGTGTCCAGATCTTTGCTTCATATTATCTTTGGCTTGTTGCTCACTTCTGCAGTTGAGGACTGAAGTCACTAAATAGTGACTTATGTCTGAGTTTCAAACTTTATATCCTTCAGAAAATACATGTTAGCACTTAGCACACATCCTGTTATTCTAGCAACCTTCTAAGTTGATAAGAGCAATATTTAAAATGTGAACCATCCTACCTTATCTACTGAATATGGGCATGAGAGGAGAGTTGCAGATCACGGGACAACAGTCTGTAGGGATTTTTGGAGACTTCTGTTTGTCTTAGCATTTCAGCTCCTTGCCCCAAAAATTAGAGATAATATAATAAATAAAATGATAACTGGGACAACCAAAAACATAAAATTTCAGTGTGTGCAGATGATACAATGATATTTACAAGTTGTTCCATAGAGATCTGATCAACTTTATATGACACATAGCATAGCTTCCCAGGCATTTCAAGTCTCTCCTTTAACAAGCTATAACAATCTGCATTCACATTTAATGCTGTCGAGTCAAAATGAGTAAAAAATAAACTTAATTTGGCATTGAAGCCATACCCTGGCAGTTTATTTAGATTTTCATATTACTAAAGTCCCTAGAGAAGCATTTTGAGTTTAGATTTTCATATTACTAATTGTGCTCCAAAGTAACTTTGCTAAACAAGGAAGAGGGGAAAAAATCAGCAAGCCGACTTACATGACACGCGGTCACTCACAGAGTAATGGCTCGCTCGCTTCAACAGCTCCAAAATCAAGAGAAGGATTCAACTGTAGCTGTATTTAACGGGAGTTAAACTGCCTGCCAAATACACCTGCAGCCAATTACAATTGTCGCCATTGCACAGATCGCCACTCACCCAAGCAAAGCAGGAAGCAAGCTGAAAAGTGAGCCAACGATTTTTTTTTTGCTACCCAGTAGTTGGCCATAGTGTGCATAGCATATGCCTGCTGCTGTCCTTGCACCTGACTGCAACCTCCAATTACAGTTCCATCTCCCATGTGACTTTCAAAGGGGAAAAAAAGTTTGTTAGTTGAAATGGAAAAATGTACCATTTTGGTGGGTATATATCACAAAATCGAACTTCCAAAATGTCGAACACCATAAGTTAGAACTTGGAAGATCGAATTTGGATAACATCGAAATTTCAAAACAGCAAATATTTTTCCCAGGGAAAAAATTTGCTGTTCCGAAAAACACACGCATAACACAATCACACCAAACACTTTCAAAACCTACACTAAACCTAACATACACCACTATCTAGGCACTATCCTTAACCCAGCCCTAACCCTAAAGTCCGTCACCATCGCACACTTACCTGACCCACGCCCTAACCCTAAAGTCCGTCACTAGCGCACACTTACCTGACCCACGCCCTAACCCTAAAGTCCGTCATTATCGCACACTTACATGACCTGCACCCTAACCCTAAAGTCCGTCACTACCAGTTCATACACTTACCTTGACCCGGTCTGAAAATGCTGAAGACGCAGAAACAGCCAACTGAATTCTTTCCCTGGAAAGAATTTGGGTTTTCGTGGCTTTGACATTCGCAACTTTCGAACTACCAAGTTCGTCCTTCCAGTGTTCAGCATTCTTAACATTTAATTTTGCGATAGGAACCCATTTTGGTGGTACGTTTTCCGATTTCATCAAAATAGGGAGTTAATTTCTGTTTTTATTCTTGTAACTTTCTCTTAAGTCACTGTTGTATACCAAGTTCTGAACAGCTTCAAAAGGGGCCGGCGCTCCCCTGCACCAATGCCTAAATCCACCACTGCACTGGAAGTACATATGCATACACAAGAACAATGATATGGGACCTACTTATGCATACATAGGAAGAATGACTGTATTGCTATCAAGTCTTGGTGGGATTTACATTTGCGTTCTACTGATAGTAACATAAGAAATGATAGATTTCATTGCTTGTACCCAATATGGATTTGGTTGCAATATTGTACTGAAAGCAGTTAAGTCCTTATAGTACCATTCTTTATAAATACTGTTACAATATATAGTAATGAAATCAGCTAAAGACAGAATACTGCACTTATTACTTAACATATATTTTATGATTTGGTTTCAGTACTTAACTGAAAGTACTTTAGGGCAATTGCCATCCTTTATAAATACTTGCAGTTATATATTTATTCTATTTATTTTATTTTACATTTGTTGACTGGGCTAGTCTATCTGGATATATGTCCATTTTCAGTAGAGGACGGGGAGAAAAGCTCCAATGAGTATTACATGGTTTCAAAAGGTGTTACAAAAGAAGTAATAACAAGTATTAAACTAACAGTAAACAACGAGTATATAATTTTTTTTTTTTTTTTATCAGGAGATTGCATATTACAATCTTAAAACCAAAAAATACATAAACTATAACCTACGTAATGTGCTTCACAAAAATCATTACAATACAAAAAATCAATACATAAATTTTATAAGAGGAATGCTGAAGTGTAATGGAGGTAAAGAAAAGCTGAAAGGAGTGTAGAGAGAAGAAAAAAAATACATTACAGTAATGAAGTCAGTTAAAGACAGAATACTGCACTTATTACTTTATTCATACTTACCAGCTCCTTCAAATAGGTTTACCTTCATATTGTCGTAATGGACATTATCGATCGCGCATTTGGGCGAGCCAAATGCGCGAAATTCAAACTTCGACATTCTCAGAAGTTCGAAAGTCAGCAAATCAAATAGCTGATTCACTAACTTTCGAACTAAAATGTCGAAGACACATCGTAATGCAAGGGGGCAAGCCCCCCTGCAACCCCCTACTTTAATATACCAACTCCGAGATCGCACTACAGTGGGGAATGGGATAATTTCCAATCCCTGCTATAGTGCAATCTGCACCTACAATGTCGAATCTGCAACGAGTGAATGCCAATGTTTATTCGCCCATTGCACATTGGGACAATTTTTTGTCGATGTTTTGCAACTTTGCAAACCTCCTTTCACACAAAGTGGAGTCGCACGAGTGCATAACACACTTATGAAGGTAAACCTTCAAGTAAAGGTTTTATTCTCAACTTTATTGAGTATGGTTATAAGTTACCTCCCCTTTAGCTAGATAGAGAAGAGACAAGACCATTTTTGTTCACTTGTATCTTATCTTTTTCCTGATATGACTACTAGTACTTCGCAAAGCATTTCATTTATGGTTGCAGTTGCTTAGTATAGATATTTATATCTTTAAATATTTGTTCACATCTGAAGTCTCATATTCTGCTAATATTTTAATTGATCATTGAAACTGCTATACCCAGTGATTAGAGAGCCTTATGTAAAGAGAGACACAAAGTCATAAAATACCAGGACGTTCAGGTAGAAATGAGAGCAATGTGGAAGAAATGGACCCAGATAGTCCCAATAGTGTTAGGAGCAGCAGGCTAAATAAAAAAGAATTTACAATCATACTTGGATATGCTACCAATACATGTAACTACAAATGAATTACAGGAGGAGGCAATTCTGGGCACATTGCGGGTGCTGTGAAGAACACTTTTGACTAACATCAAAGACTGAAACAATACTAATTTCATCAACTTTAATTCTACTCTGACTTAGTAATGGGGACCATTCCCATCGTAGTATTAGAAACCCCAAATAATTGAAGAAATTAAACCGAGTTATGACAATATTTCCTTTAATGCAAGTTACAAATACTAAGACTTCATCTTCCTTGAAATTATAGACTTTTGTATGTGTACACAATGTATCTGTTTAGGGGAGAGCTGTTGTCTGAAATATTTTCATACACTGTCAGTCTAGGCTCTACTTTAAACTATTATGGTCTTAATACCTAAACTGCAGTTTCATGTAATATTTATTTATTTATTTTACATTTATTTTACATTTGTTGACCAGGATAGTCTAACTGGATTTATGTCCATTTTCAGTAGAGTCCCGGGGAGATAAGCTTCAAGAGATTACTAGACTACTAACATACAGGTACTAGTTGTTATACAGTTAAATACTACAAATTTTAAACAGTTCAGGAATCTTCACAGTTTATACAAAAAACATGTTACAAGCATTAGATAAGATATTTTAGACGTTATGTACAAGACTTCATTAGTAACTAGAAATTAATTGTTAAACAAATGCATACTTCAAGTTTCAACAGTTCAGCAATGCTCACAGTTTAAACAATACTTGTTGCCTGCTTTAGGTAGGATGCTTTAGAATTATATGCAGAAGAATTTAACTAGGTATTTTAAATTATCTCTATTAGGATAAGATATGTTTTTGCCAAGGACAGGCTTTGATCTAAAAAGACACAGAGCAGGAATTAGGTCTTAAGAGAGGGTATTTGGGATATAGTATGAGATTAGTCTGGATTTGTACAGGGACATAACCAATGGGTTTTAAGATAGAGTTTCAGGTTGTGTTTAAAAAGTGTAAATGAAGACAGTGATGTAAGTTCATGGGGGAGTTGGCTCCAATACGTTCCAACTGCATTTCAGAACAGAGCATCTTCTGCCATGTTATTAGATTTACATGTTGATACAAGTAGTTTATTAGATGAGCATAAAGTTGAAAGGTTCTTATATTGGGTAATGAGACTAGCAAGTGTTGGGGTATTGGTAGGTTGGAAAAGGGTTTTGTGTGCAATGGTGAGTTGTTTAAAGTGAATCTGATTCAGAAGCTCTAACCAGCCTAATTGTTTCAGATTATGGCAGTGATGGGTCCTAAAGGAGGAAGTAGTAGCAAATCTGGCAATACTATTGTAAGCGTTGGCTAGCTTGTTAAGGTTATTTTTTGACAAGTTAGTATATATGGAAGAAGCATAAAGAAGTGTGGAGATAAGGTGGGAATAGGCAATAGTGGTTCTGGCTAGTGGGGAGAAAAAGGGTTTTATCCTATAGAGGGAGCCTAGTTTTCTGTTGACAGTTTTTATGGTATTGTTGATATGGGTTTCAAAGTTCAGGTTGTTATCAATGGTTACCCCTAGAAGTTTAGTTGTTGGATCGGGAGATATGAGTGTACTATTATTGGATAAGACTGAAAAGTTCATTGGGAGTGATTTACGGGTAGGAGTGAAGAGGAGGAGTTTGGTTTTTTTGGGGTTCAAGAGGAGGAAGCTTTGTAGAAACCAATTTTCTGTTTTATTGAACATTGTCTGAGTTAGAGTCTCTAGTTGGGATTGAGATTTATCCGAGCAGACTATTGTCGAATCATCTGCGCATTGTACACAGTTAGTTAAAGGAATAGCTAGGTTGAGGTCATTGATAAATATTGAAAAAAGGAGGGGGCCCAATATAGAGCCGTGAGGAACACCTAGGGTAACTGGGAGATGGGATGAGAGGTTGTTGTCCCATAGCACTGCCTGGGACTGGAACCATTTTATAGTCTTTGTATCCAGAGAGAAGGATTTTAGAATATTGAGAAGTAAGTGGTGGTTGACCATGTCGAATGCTTTTGAAAGGTCGATGAAAAGTGCTGAAGAGAGAAAATTGTTATTACGGTTTTTATTGATGCTGTCAGTGAAGGATAGGAGTGCAGTTGTTGTACTGTGGAAAGGCCTGAAGCAATGTTGAGATTTGGACAGTAAATTGTTCTGGAGTAGGTGGTCTAGTAACTGTCTGTGGATGCACTTTTCCATTATTTTAGCTAATGGGGAAAGTAGAACTATGGGACGATAGAATATTATCTGGAGTTTCCACCCTTGTGTAGGAGGATAATGTAGGAGATTTTCCAGATGGTGGGAATAGTGCTTTCTTGTATGGTTCTATTTATCAGCAATGATACAGGATAAGCTATGACTTTGGCTGCCTTTTGCAGGTATTCAGCAGGTAGCTGGTCAGCTGAGGGGGTAGTAGGTTTTTAATTTTACTTAAGAGATTGCAGATGAGGGAAGTTGGGACAGGTTGCAGGTTTAGAGTTGGGAGAGAGTTAGTAGTATTGGTTGTAAGGGCAGAGCTATCGGCTATTAGTTGATTAGCAAGTGTTTGGATGGTCTCACTGAAGACGGTATTAAAAGCATTAGCGGTTTGCTTTGGATGGCCTGGTTGAAGTAGTCTGCTAGCCCAGAACTTTTGTGGATTATTTTGGTTGGTCTGTTGGAGGTGGAAGTAAAAGTTTTTTTGATCTTTGATTATAGCTTTCTTAGTCTCATTTCTTTTTTGCCTGAACTGTTGTTGGTCTACGGGGTTTTTAGTTGTTCTCCATAGTGCCCAAACTTTATTTCTCTGTTGAATTTTCTGCCTGGTTTTCTTTGTAAGCCATGGGGCGGGTTTAGATTTAATTTTGATGGAATGCTTTGGTGCATGGTGGTTAAGGATTGTTAAGAATTTTGAGTTAAAGTAGTTTGTTGCTTCGTCAAGTGGGAGGTATTTTGTAGGTGACCAATCACATTTTTTAGTACAGCTTTGAAGTTATTGGGGTTAAAGTTTCTGTTGCTTCTTATTGTTTTATATATGGCTGGGTTGTGTGAGCTCGACCTTTGCCTGATTAAGTAAGTGAGAGAATGGTCACTTACATCGTCAGGGAGGATCCCTACATTATAGAGTTGTTGGTGATTATTAGAATCCAGTCTAGGATGGATTCTTTGTTATTAGGTTTATTAATTCTGGGTGGGGAGTTAATTGTTTGTGAGAAGCCATTAAGGTTAATATGGGAGGTTGGTGATTCAGTAGAGCAGTCCTTCCAGTCTATATTAAAGTCTCCAAGAATTATTGTCTCTTGGGGAATTTTTGTGGAGAGTTCAGCAAGGATACCTTCCAGAGTGGTGATGTTGTTACCAGGGGGCAAGTAGATACATATTATATTTAGGGATTTGCTGGGAATAAGTTGAAGTTTGGTGCTAATGATTTCTGCATTGTCTTCAGAAGAGGAACCAAGATCTAGTATAGATATTTGTAGCCCTTCTTTATAGAGGATAGCAACACCCCCTCCTTTTTTTACTTTGCGGTCTTGTCTCAAGATGTTGTACCCAGATGGAATAATTTCAAAATCTTGTGCAGTGGGTTTTAGCCATGTTTCTGTTAAACAAAGTATATCAACTTTAATAGCGTGTGAATTTTCTTCAGGCAGAAACAGAAACATACAGAAAAATGTAGCAATTGTAAGGAAGTTTTCAACTCCTTTCAATTCAACCTTCATGATACAAAACATAATGCTATTACAGCTGGATGCTGTACATATACTTCAGTACAATAATGTGTGCTTTGATAATTGTTTGCTTAATAACTAAAAGCATATAGGGGGTTGGTTTAAAAGTGTATACAGAAAAAATATATCTGGTCATTTCTCACTTAACTATGTGCTGGTCCTTCACTTGATATTGCAACCTTCACCCCCAGCCCCAACCTCCACTCTAACTAGAGTGTGGTACGACTGAGTTCAGCCATCTTACATGTACATTTAATACTGTGGAAGAAATGACTGTTATCCAATTATTATACTCATCAATATTTTCTGGACTACACAAATAAAATCTCAATAGAAAAACCCTTTGCATGTACTTCAACTACTAAAGTAATACATATTGTAAATGAAATTATGAGACAATGTAATTTTTTGGTGTGTATATAAATACAAGCAGGAATATACTTGAAAAAATAGTTTTAAGTGTACTCATGCAGATGAGTATCTGTAATTTACACACACACACACACACACACACACACACACATATATATATATATATATATATATATATATATATATACATGCATACATGCATATATGTTTTACTCAGACATATACATTTGTATTTATAGAGACAATTATGTTATCACATCAACATTCCATTCATTTGTATACAGATACAGTTCTGTGCACAGATATGTGCATGTTTTCATTTGCATTACTATAAAAACATTATAAATATATATTTGCAGTTAACATATTTCTTCTGCCAAATGCCTTCAGTTATGCAACTTTATTAAATTTTATTTTTAAAACTATATTTAATATGACTAAAGAAGTAATGTTGTGTCTTTCGGCTTTTCCCGGTTAGGGGTCGCCACAGCGGAACTCCGGTCCGCTAATGATTAGCAGTAGATTTTTAGGTACCGAGTTGCCAGCTCTGACGTATAACCTTCAATGAAGGTACGCCCATTCACGCATGTCTCCACACAGAAGACGCTTTAGCTGAGAATCAAATAGGACAACGTCTTACTGTGAGGCAACAACGCTACTGCAGCACCACCACCGCAGTATGACTAAAGAAATAATACTTCTATAAAACTAAAGAAATACTACTTCTATAAAACTCTAGCCTTCTAGCCACTACCAGATCAACCTATTCAGCCAGTTGGTCAGGCCTACACTTCTGTAGGTCATTGTACCACAGTGGGTGTTCACTGTCGGTGATAACAATGGCATGACCTGTTATTATTTCCCAGCCCGGTTTGACCAAAACTGCTTTATCACCTACTTGTTTGTTTTTTCAAAGGAATACATTAACATTTCATTTATATGGTTGATAAAAGTCAATAATTAAATCATCAGTTTTTTTTATCTTACTTAACAATTGCTACCTGTCATTGTGCATTGTTTGTCTACCTTTTTGAAGTATTTCACCTAAATGTCATTTATTCATACTTCATACAGTATAGCAGCAGTATTAATAGTTTTTTTTGGGGGGGGTGCTTTTTGCAGAAATAAATACTCTTGTGTGTGTGAGAGTGCCAGCTTTTATTAATTGTGGAGTGCTTTGTGGTGATAAGCTGTTTCAGGTGATGTAAGATGGGAAGGGATTATACTTCACAGCTGTGGAAACTCACATGCATATGACTCCATTTTGCCTTTTCTAGACATGGTCAGGAGGTTATTTGTGCATTACTGTGGCATTCTGGGGACTGCGGCATAGGTTCACATGATCCCAAGGCTACATTCACAAGTTGCCAAGACCTATTTATACTGCTAAGCAGCATTACACTTTCACGTATCACTGCAGTTCATAGCGATAAGCATAAAAGGGCCTAATTTGCATACAAAATGCGTAAGTGACCCTGAACTTACATAAATAAGCTTAGCACCATTGATTTGTGATTACTCGAGTTTGGTGGAAAATGACTTAAGAAACTATGAACTTTTTAATAGAAATATTGCAAATTAATATGAAGAATTTTAAAATTATGTAATATCAGTGACTTCACTTCAGGAAGTGTTTGCTTTCTAATATGATGGGTATATTACAATGGCTTTAGTGAATATTGTACAGATGTAATTTGTAAATGGAAAATCATTACAGTCACAGTAGAAATGAATAGTGATCACTGAGAAAATACTTTATTGTGAGTCCTTTAGTGATTGATTATAGATGGTGGAAATGCAGTGATTTAATTGTGAAGTACTGAAGTGGCAAGTATGTTTTGCTGGCTCAACATACATGTGTCTTTATTGGAAGATTTCTAATGGAAAACGACAGTGTTGGGAATATAAGAATGTGGTAGGGGGCTAGGGAAAAGACAGATCTGTTAGCAAACGGCTTGCCTATGTATTGTGAATGTATTCATGATAGTGCAAACATTACTTCAGCACAACTTTAATTGGCTGTTTGTATAATTATAGGGTTTGTGTCACCTGGCTTTTGTTGTTGTTGTTGTTATGGCAGGTATCCTTTCATTGTTATCTTGTTTGACAGATGATTACATCAAACGTTTTTTTGTGTATGACTGTGGCTCATTGTTATGTGTAGTACTGATGTAAAACCAGGGATCAGGGCAGAGGAAGGACAAATTCATCCATGAGGAAAATACATCCCCACGGCAGCCCTAAGAACATACGGCAAATGTCTGTTTGGGAAAGGGGGACCCCACAAAATAAGCTAGGGGAAAAGCCTGGAATTAACTTCTAATGGGCATTAATGTATTCAGTAGAAGAAACCATACATTAACACAAAGCAAGAAGAGGGCAAATGATAGCAGGATGTGCTAGAGCCAAGGAGAGGCAGAATGCAATTGCCCCTACTATACCTGGGGAGATGCATCCAGCACTTATCTTTTTAACACCAGAAGAAGAACACCACCCTCTGCAGCCATGGGGATGACTCAGACGCAAAAAATGATGGAATAATCAGAGGTGGTATAGACACTAATGCTAACAAACATCTGCAGGAGCAACATATGTCTGCTCATGAAGGTCGGTTTAAAAACAGTAACATAAATTTACTATTAATAAGTGAATCTTCCACATGTACACAGAATGACAATGAAGGGAGTGGGCATGGTAAGTGACCCCACACCTCTGTATATGTGCATGGTAAGTGACCCCACACCTCTGTATATGTGCATGGTAAGTGACCTCCACACCTCTGTATGTGTGCATGGTAAGTGACCTCCACACCTCTGTATGTGTACATGGTAAGTGACTTCCACACCTCTGTATGTGTGCATGGTAAGTGACCCCCACACCTCTGTATTCAGCATACAATAGTGTATGCTGTATTCAAATTGTTCCTACAGGGTCAACAGTGGATGTAAACAGTTCAACTATTCCACTTCATTTGGTGAATGTCAGCAACAGAACAGCTGCTGAAGATGATGATAATTATGAGACAGCCTGAGGACAGTGGCACGTCATCCCCAAGTTTAGTGTCAGGATCTCACTCTTCACAACATGTTAGGAAGTGGCAGTGCATCACAAAGTTACACACATGCTGATGTTGCACTCATGCTTGTACTTCCACCCCTGCACCTCTATACCAGTATCACCAATCCCAGGCAAGCACTTTAAGTGTGATGGCAGAAGTTCAGAGGTAACAGTGCCCACAGTGACACTTTTACAGAGGGATGCTAGGCACATGAATTTGTCAAACCAACCCTGGGAAGCATGTAAAGAATTGGCTGCCCAGCAGCAAATGTGCTGTGACATTGTTAGAGCTCAGTACACCACCACTAAGAGTCAGCTGGAAATGGTCGGAGTCCTATAGAGTATACGTGAGGATTTCCAGCTCTACATGGAAATGACAGAGATGTAGGCATAATGCCATGATCATACTGATGCATAGTATGGTGGCACACCACGCATCCATGGCCATCTCTGTTTGTACACTAATTAGGACTTAGATTCAAGTAGGAGTCAGTCTTGGAAAGGGAAGAGGACAAAATACTGTTTGGACATGGGGGGCAGATCATATGAGACTATGGGTGCTTCTCAAAAAAGTATTGTAATTGGGGGGAGCTAATATGGCTGCCATGGTGTAAACATCGCTAGAATCCTGCCCCTCTTTATATGGGTCAAAATATAATAAATCTGTCCTAAAATATTTAGCAATTTCTAAATGTACAAAATTCCTTACCTTCTTAGACTGTATTACCTTTGTAAGTGCTGTTATCCTTACCAAATAGCGGACTTTATTACTTACCTGATCAGCGTGTGATGGAGATTTGCACCTGCTTCAGTGAGCCAATTGGAATAACTCCTGAAATATAATTAAAAATAAGAATTACTTTAACCTTTCTTGGCTTTCAACTAAGTAAAATTAAGTTTCTATTCCTATCACAATAACTATGGCTAATGAAAGCAAACATATGGATATCTAGACTACTAAAACTTAATTTTCATTAATACAATCTCCTTAAAAAGAGTCCTCTGCTAGAAGATCTAAAATCAACAAAGAAGACAAAAGGAATATTCCTACAAAACAAAAATGGAACAATCTTTTGCTCTGGATGATCTTAAAGCTGCTTTGGCACCTACCCAACAGGCTATACATCACCTTTCTGAGCAGATATCCGAAGTGAAATTAACCTTACATGACAGATCTAAATCGTTAGATACCTCAGAACAGTAAATATCAATACGTGAAGACAAACTATCAACTATGGATCAAGTCATACAAATCAATAACAATGAAATTAAAAGCATTAAAGAAAAGCTGCTTGATTTATAATCTAGAAGCAGAAGGAACAATCTGCTTATAAAAGGCTTACCTGAATCTTTTGATTAGCAAGTTTTAATTCCTACCCTACATACAAGTTTTGCTAATCTACTGGTCATGGATCTCTCTAAAAATCAGATAACCATCAGGAGAGCACATCAGGCATTATGATCCTCAGGAGTAACTAATCAACCAAGACCAATTTATGCCAAAATCCTTAATTATGAAAATGTAGCAGATATCATTTCTGAGGCCAAAAGGAAAAGAGTTTTTGCCTGGCAAGGCTATGAATTAAAGATATTGTCAGATTTATCTTTAGCCATGCAGTAAGAAAGAAAGAAATTAATACCCTTCATGCCCATTTAATTACCAAAAGATACAAATTTCAGGTGAGATATCTGACGACTTTGTCCTTTGCCTATCACGCCATGATATTCAATATATCTTCAGTGGCTGAGGCTGAGTGTTTTTAAAAAATATTCCACTTTAACTTAGAACAGTTATTAAATTACATTCTTACTGTGAAAGGCTATAATATGGGAGCTTTCCTTCTGTGGGTGGATGTTTTGTTCATTTCAGCTATTGTGGAATGGTTCAGCCATCTTGGATTGTAGTCTAGAATATACTGTTTGGAAGTGATTGATTGGTTAGCCACCATGCTGTATGAACTTTTGAGTTACTATTTTGTTTCAATGTATTGATTGAGCTTCATTACAAGATACAAAGTTTGACTTCCTGTATTGTTGGATGGAAAGTCATCTTCTATTGAACCTTTCACATTATCGTTTTTTTAAATATTTTTTTTACTCATCTGTCCTATTAGTGGAATAGACAGTAAACTGTCTTTTTTAGTGTTTTGAAATGAATATGTTATATTTTACTTCTTTTCTGACCATATTCCAACTTACTTAAGGCAGTGAGTTAACGCTGCACATATATCAGGAGTTTACTGGGGTTTTTCCTCCTTCAAGAAAGTTTGATTTGTAATATTCCAGACATCCTTTCCTTGGATGAACTGTAAATTAAGTCTTAAGCAAACCATTTTTTTTATCCAGCATCAATATATTTCAGATACCATCAAAGTCAAAGTTAAATTTGTTGTCTTTTAGGACTACACAAGTGCAGCCTAAATGAAATTCTGAGTATCAAATCACCAGAGAGTACATAGGAAACAAGTATAACAAAAACAACAGTATAACATTTCAATTTTAAAAAACGATATTCAATGCAAGACCCACAGAAGAGTAAATAAACCAATAATAACAGCAAAAATACCCAAGACCCCCAGACAGTCATAAGAAAAATACTGTACACAGCAGCTTGACAGGGTATGATTGCACATGTTAAGACTGTCCTCTTTTTTTCATCTGCATCAGACAAACAACAGGCAATTGCACATGAATAAGAAAATATATTGCTACATCAAAGAATAAAAAAAATGATATTGCACACTTTTCAGCTGAGCTACATATTGCGGATGATCACTGGTTAAGTTTTCATATTACTTTCTCTTTAGTAATATATGACCATCTAATGATGACCACTTACCAACATGAGTTACCATTGGATGGCATAGCTCTTCTGTTTCTTTTTTTCAATTGAAAATTATTTAGAGTTATATACAGAAGCAAATTAACACAGTAGGCTAAATATTTTATTTGGCATTTATTTAACACCACTACAGTGTTATAGAAGAGGTCAGCAGTATGTTATAGCTTTCTGATGGTGTTTAATTGGAGGACATTTTTGTAACCACCATAAAGCATTGAGTAGTTGTTTTAGAAACTCAGTATATCTTATTATGCATGTTATTAAGGGTTGGGTCTCACTTTTCTTGATAAAAATGTAATTTTTATTTAACCCACTTTTATCACTTTAAAGTTATTAACTCTTCCTACAAGGAGAGTTTTAGACTTAGGCCCAAGATGGACAGAGTACTACAGTTTTTGCCTAGTCAATTTAAACTTATATTATTGCTTACACATTTTAATACTGTCATTCTATCTTATTAGTATGTAAAACTATTACTAAATAGAATTATTCATTATTAATTAAGATGTGGTCCATAAAACCTTGGAACATAAAGGGTATCCAACAAGTTGCTAAAAGAAAATTATTCATGCATCTCTTTTATAAATCCAAAGCTCAGATCAGTTTTATTCAAAAATCACACATGCCATCTAAACAATGGAACCAAATTAAGAAAAAAATGGATTAAATACATTGTAGCTTCTGAGAATAATTATAAAAGTAGAGGTGTAGCTATCTTGATAAAGAAAACTTTCAATAAATTATTCTTTTTAATGATTACAACCCAAAGAGCAGATGGTGTTATTTTATCTGCAAAAATCCTGATTTTAAAATTCATATATATTTTTTTTTACATTTGTATGTACTTTGTGACAAACAATATGAATTTATAATGAAAACTGATAATATATTAAATAAATATAAAAATCATCTCATCATTAGAGGGGTTGGAATTCAGTTATTAATTTAAAAAAAAGATAGATCCTCTAACTGTAAGTAGTATAATCTAAATGTTTCTTTAGCTATACTGGACTTAATATGAGATTTTGACTTATCTGATCCTTTTAATGTGTTTCCAAATAAGAATAATCCTTCTAACTATACCTACTTTTATAACTATCATACATCTTACTTTAGAATTGATTGTTTTTTATATTGAATCAATTTCATATAATTATGAGCTCAATTTCAAATAGACCTGAGACATTTCTCTGACCATTCTAAGTTTCCATCATATATTAATTTTCACATCCGTATTTTAAATAAACATCACAGATATATATGAATTCTAAATTCTAATCTATTAGATAAGCATGATGTCAAGGATGATATAATTTCTCTAATACAAGAGTTCCAAACCTCAAATTTAAATTCTGATATTTCTTTTGACATACATTGGACAACATTGAAAACTCTGCTTAGAGGCATTTTTATAAGTAAAGCTTCCTTTTATAAAAAGCTTCACAAAATAAAAGAATCTACTTAGATTAACTAAACAAAACTGAAACAAAACAAGCTACTTAGGCAGAGCATGAGTTAGAAAAATAAATTACTCACACCAAGAAGCAACTCTACACTCTTTGTTACTCATCAGTTTCAAGTATGAAGCAAAATGCCTTGCTAAATATTCTGAATGGGCCAAATCTCATTTGAAAACATTAATAAAATTAGACTATCACACTCCATTTATCTATAGTATTAAATATAAAGAGTAACTGTTAGGCAATACCAAAGATATAATTCAGGCCTTTAAAGAAATATACTCAGAACATTATGGATAGCACAACACAGACTCTAGTGATGAAGATTTATATATTTACTTAAATAGAGCAGAGTATCAAACATTTAATTCTACCCAATCTAATTTCTTAGATATGCCATTGATCTTAAAATAAATAAATTATACTATTAAACATTTTGGGCAAAGCTCCTGGACCTGATGGTGTCTGTATCAAATGTTATAAATATTTTATATCTTACATTGCCCCTGTGTTATAATATGCATTTAATACTATTAGAAATTTAAGCATATCTGACATATCTCAGTGGCTCCAAAACAGTTCTCATTTTAAAACATAATCATGATCCAAATGATCCGGCTCGTTATAGATCAATATCGCTTATTAATGAAGTTCTAAAAATATATGCATCTATTCTTGCTAATAGATTAAAATCAGTTCTTCCCTCCATTGTGTCTCTTTGCCAGTCTGGTTTTCCAAAGTAAAGGTAGACTTCAGATAATACACTCACACAGAACCTTGTTCAATAATTCACTAATAACTTAAATTGCAACTATTTTACTCTAGCTATAGTTGCTTCTAAAGCTTTTGATCGTTTTAACTTAATTTTTTATTTGCAACTATGCAACACCTAGGATTCCCTGCTTCCTTTATTAAAGCTGCTAGAAATTTATATGATAAAGCTTTTATGCAACTTTTCATAAATAAGAAGTTAGCTAAGCAGATACCTATTTTAAATGGGGATAGACAGCGTTGCCCGCTCATCTCCTTGTCTTTCTAATATGTACATTGAACCAGTATTTCATGCTCCTACTCAATATACATATGTCCATATACCAAAATTATTCAAAATTAATATACCTTTTACTGCATTTGCAGATGACTTAATATATTTTACTCTCCCCAGTTTAGATATCCCTAAAATAATCCTAACTATAAATAATTTTTCTAAATTTTTTAACTACCCACCCACTGCCATAACCTATGATATTAACGTCTCCACATCATTGAAATACTTAGGCATTTATTTCGAACTTGACCAATCAAATTCTTTTACAAATAACACAATGAATACTTGGAATAAAATTAAACAAGATATTAACAGACGGAACAAATTGCATTTATCCATTTTATCTAAAGTAGCAATAATCAAAATAAACATTCTTAAATTTATATTCCTATTCAATGCTTCATTTCAAAATATACCTCTAAATTTCTTTCATAATATCACTTCTGATCATAATAAATTTTTATAGTCTCTTAAATCAGTTTGTATATCTTATAAAAATAATTATACCTAAAGTAAAAGGAGGGCTTAGTTTACCTGATATATATCTATATTATATTATTATTTTTGTGACAAGACTAGTCAAAGTTCTAAATGTGTACTTCTCAGCTTTCAAGTATGGCAACCCCTCTTAACTACCTTAACACTTATCAAATAAATATTCAAGCCTTATCTTACTTAAATTGCCATACCCTTTAAAACCTCAAAATATGAATTCTTACCATTAACAATATTATTCTATCCTAGAAATTTCTTAAATCTTTAAACGTATATGACATTTTTACCTTCTTACAACCAATAACTAAAAATCCTAATCTGAAACTTAACAATCATATGATAGACCTATCTTCTTTTTCTGTTATTGCAAACCTGTGCGTTATTGATTTTATAAATGTTAAACCTTTTTCCTCTCTAAGAAAGAACTTTACCCTACCCAAAGGACACTTACCGATGTTAAATCAAATTATTATTTATTGAATAATCTGTTTGATTCATCCAATTTTAATTATAAAAACGATGATACTTATAAGGAAATAATATCTTTGTTACAGTCAGCCAAGCCTATATCTAATACCTATAAATTAATAATAAAATCTAATACAATAATACGTATTTGTTCTCTCCTTATTGATTAAATAAGCTTCCTGTGATTTACTACATAAACCAATCATGCTAAATAATAAGCACATTCTTCTTAAAAGGCTATTTTATACACAATTTATGATTCTCAATAATGCATATCTAACCCCTACAAAAATTTAACCCTTTTTTCCTAACACCCATCATCATGTATTTTATGTAACTGTCCTCAAGCAGATCTGATTCATATTTTATGGAGCTATAAACACTCACAGAAAAATTTTGTTAAATCTCAAAGCAAAATTACAAATTATGGGTTACAGTGAAAATATAAACAGTAAAGAATTCATGATCTTACACATACCTCCTGGTGACTTATCAAAGAAAGATCTGTTTCTATGAATAGCTGCCTTTATGCTTATTAAATTATATATTCCTAAAAATAGGACGAACTGTCTAAATATGTCAAGGAGAAACGTTATAGAAATGGCTAGTAAATATCTTAAAGCATACTATATTGCTTTGTATAACAAGAAAATCTTCCAGGTTTTAAATAATTTATGAATAAGTTATGTAAATGTACTTTATATGTTTTGATTTATATTTTAACAGGTATTTTTTTATATATTCATTTGCTGTCATCTTTTTATCTCTTCTTTATTCCTCATGCCTTAGAAATTGTCCTTACTACTTTTCCGTCCATATGGGATTTCATTTTATTGTGGAAAGCTCTTGATGTGTTCATATTGCTAAGAACACTGTTAATTGTATATACTGTAAATAGTTACTTTGTCTCATTAATTACTAGTATACAATGTGTTCAATTGTTATTTTAACTTCTTTTTTTTCTTCCTATAATATTCATAAAACCTGTTGGTATGTATTTTTTTTGTTAATAACTGAGAGAGAAAAATATAAAGTATTTCAGAAAAAAAAGGGAAGTACTATAATTTGTGGAGAGGGGGGTGACAGGCACAACATATTTCATGCAGGTCACATCACCATTTATCTATACATAGCAGAACATGTCATTTGGGGTTGTGATCACAGTCCCGCAGAACTGTCAGATCATTCCTGTAGGATTAGCTGCATAAAATGTGTCACAATATTGGACCAACTCACTATCCAGTCCTCATGAGATGTGATGACCTAGCCTATCTCTAGGAGATGTGTGTGACACATTTGACCTTGACACATTGTGATTCAAGTGTAACATTTTTGTTACTTACAATATGACCTTCACACACACGTAAATATTTAACTCAAATGGAAATAAGTTATTAAATAAAGTAAAAGAAAAAAGGGGTGTGCATTTCATTCATTTAATGATATCACTAAAAACCTTATTGAACTGAGGGGGAAAGGCTGTACATCAGAACATAAGACTGCAGTGATTAACACCATTAATACTCCATGCATTACCATTGTTTACAGCTAGCAGTTACCTACAACTTACTAGTAGTAATACACAAGTATGGTATCTGGGTCCAAGGAATTTATAGTACCACTCTATTCATCCCTTATCAGCCACAATTGAGTACAAGAGTACAGTGCCCTCTTCGGCATGTTCCTGACTAGACATATGTAATTGTTGAAATGCCCGCAGATGTTCCTAACCAAAATAATCCAGGAAATTAGCCCATTATCCTATATGGATCACATTAAAGCCTTGTCTTTTTACTCAGTCAACTACTGGTTGTTGACAGGCGATCTGTGCTTGGCATATAAGACATCTCTGACTCCAACCCTGATGAAGCTTTTGCAAATGCATAAAATAAACAGCACCATTAATATTAGATCCAGAGGTATGAACTTTGCTTGCAACATAAATAGAGCATGATGGCAAGGCAAATGTACATTTCAAGGGATCCCCATGTTCTGGAATAGGCTCTCCATCCATGTAAAGAAGAGTCCATTCATAACCCTATTCAAAATGTAACTTTGTACATTGGATGGGAAATAGTAAATTCATCCCCAGGCTGGCCCCCTTGTGCCTTATAGACAGAGACTAACTAACATTGCATGGGAAATAGTAAATTCATCCCCAGGTTGGCTCTCTTGTCCCTTATAGACAGATCCTAACTAACATTGGATGGGTAATCATAAATTCATCCTTTTCCTGGCATCCATGTCTCTTATAGACAGAGGCTGACACTAAACATTCCCTAACTAACATACCCCTCATAACAAATAGCATACTCCTTCTAACAAACATACCCCTCCAATTAAAATGTACATGTTACAATGGGAAACAGTTAGGGTGGATCATGCAGTTAGACTTATAAAGGCCCTGGTGGTCACTAGCCTTGTAATAAGAAAATTTAAGATTAAAATGAGTATCCTGCAATGTGACAAAACAGTGCTAGCAAGTATAATGAGGGCTATTCCTACCTTTGTGTCCACAGAGACTGGAAAGCCACACATCCCCCCAGTGCCCCTGTGGGGGCCATACATACTCGCTAAGACCCTTGCAATATTCTGACCACTCTGAAACTATCAAGTATCTCCTGATTTGTCAAAATATTAGTGTGTTATGCTCTGCCTATATCTCTGCCTTCTTGGCCGACAAGTACCACTGAGTTTGTTAAGCACTCCTAAGCGCTGTTATGATTGGGTCATGTGGTAGGGATTTGCAGTCAGACAATGTCAAACAGCAAAGAACAGCAGTAGGCATTACAACAACATAAAAGGTTATTAGATACTTCACTCTGTCTCACTTCTAAACAAAAGCATGCTAGAACAAAGTGTCTAACAGCATTAAAGCCGGACACTTTGTTACTGCCTACTGTCTGTCTGGAGTGCCTAAAGGTTTTATTAGTTTTCAAAGGCTTTAAAAGCTGTTAAAACTCTCTGCTCATCTGCATTTTTTCCAAGAAATTGGTAGTACATGTTGAGATAAAGCTCTGTATATCACAAAAATCTATGATCGAGTCTCACTGATCATAACTTATTATGTGTTTTTGACATGGATGTCAAAATTTCACAATATGAGCTTTGCACTCAAAGTAAATTTGTTTGCACCTATGTCTTGACCACATAATAAGTTGTTTATGATCTAACATCCAATTATAATCCTCTGCTATATGTGTAATTGTTTTGTTTACTGTCCTTTATTGTACTTCTTGTGATATTCATGAAGTTGTCAAAAATATTTGTTTTATAAGAATACCTGTTGAACTACATATTGAGGATTTTTGAGGACTTTGATCTTGCATAATTTCAGAGCATTTTAAGATGAAGACTGTTTAAAAATTATCCAGTGTACTTTCTCACTATATTGGTACAAGTTTATGCACAAGAGCTGAGAGGGTCAGGCAATATGCTATAAATTATAAGTTACTTAGCAAAAAAATACATTTTGTACTCCAGAGCAAATACTACCTTCACAAAAAAGCAACAATAAAATAGATAAATAAAGAGCAATTACTGATTTTTTTTTAATCTGTGTGGGTGGAATCCTACCAGAAGTCAAAAAGGGCTATTTATTTTCACTGTAAAATTCTTGGCTCATAAGCATAGATCGCAAGTGGATCAATATTTATACAGCTTGAAAATCAATAAATCGCTTCACATATGTGGCAGTTGTGTAATAACTTTCACACATCAGAGCAGCATATTTACATTCTAAGCCAAATTATATTTATAAGCTAAGCTTGAATTACTTTGATATTATGAAGAAATGTGATGTCTGCTGACTGTCTAGTCTGAGGTTACTCAGCCTGTTGCTGTAGTTTTGTTTGAAGAGACTTCTGTACTATGTGCGACTTGAATGATTCGAGCTAAAGCAATTTATCTTTAAATTGTGTATAATTTTCCTTTATAAGTATCATAAATAATATAAAATCTGTTTTACACATGATCATGCATACTGTGAAAACTGTAGTTTTAATCCTGGTAGGAACAGTAACATACATTTTCCATGTTATCTCATTCTGCATGATAAATGTTATGTTAGCCAAGCTGTGATTGGGGTGTGTTACAAAGAACTCTGTATATGTTTCCATTACTCATAGAACTTGTATCTAAAAATAAAAGGCTTGCACTGACTCATGTTCTGTGAGTCAGCTGTAAACAGATTTAGTGCAACAAACTTACGTGACATAAATAAACAGGAAATTTTGATACAGCGTGCTACACAACAAGAAAACAAGGAAAATAGTTTAAAAGATTAAACTGGTAACTGCAGAACAGAGGAAAATGTAAAACAATATTAATATCAAACAACAAGGTGAAGGTTACGACAAGTCTGTCAATGAACATGTGGGAGATATGAAGAGAAATAATAAGCAAAGGGTTTTAAAGATTACAAGAAATGACATAAGGAACATAGATATGGCTTGGTCAAAGCAATAGACAAATGAAATGACATACTAAACAAGAATGAAACCAAACAGGCACAGTATATTCGTTGCCTCCTCTCAGTGGTGTAGAGAGATAAAATCTTGACTATGACCCAAGTATGAGTACCTGCCCTGGTCCTGTTAGAGACTGACAAGGGGAGGATGTGATTGAGTGGTATATGCTGACTCATCCATCCTAGGATGATAGAAATTGTGGTCTCAATTGAACGGTTTGCCCTCATTCAAGAGAAGGCATTCAGGACAGCATAAGACCCAAGGCTATGGGCTTGGTGACCCAAGCTGATAATGGTAACCCTTCTAGGAGAGTGAGGGAGGACTCGTATATCAGGGGTGGTCATAAAATATGCCTGAAGTGATGCAGATGCTAACATCAGCAACTACGGTGGCAAGGTTTTGGAGTTAACCACAAAATCTTTGACAGATGCCTGTATGGCAACTCTGCAAGGCTAAACAGCCAAACATTGGCAGGCAATGTGGGAGAGCAACAATACATAAAAGGAGGCCTTTACATTTGCACTGAAAACTGTACAGACAAAGTCAGTCAAAATAAACAGATAGAACCATCAGAAAGGTAACACACTGGAAAGAGGAAATGTTATTAATAGCAAAAATTGTTTGAAAGGAAAATATTTGCATCCCTTTTGAGGCTTCTTTGAGTCAAACCAAATAAGTGCAAGCTCATACCATTTTTAATAGACGTTAAATCCCCTTACATTCCTAAAGTGATTTTTATAATCTAAATGCATAAAAAGATAAATGAAATATACAAAAAGCTATTTCTAACATATAAAATTCAAAGCTTAATTAATAAAAATTCGTATCATACTGACTGCTATACTAAAATAGAATTACACATATAAAATCATACCTCTCAACTGTACAGATTTTCGCAAAATGTCCAGATTTTTGCCTCATTTTTTGGTCTATTCCTCATAAAAATTGTGTTTTCTTGCCAAATCACTGGGATGATTTAAGGATTAGTCAATAAATAATGGCAATCATTTGAGTTTCAGACTTTATAGCCTTCAGAAAATGTATGATAACACAAACCCTGTTATTCTAGTAAATTTCTAAGAGCAATATTTAAAATGTAGCCCTATTTTTGGGCCTTTGTGCCCCCTATTTTGTCAGGCTTTGTCCAGATTTCTTGCAGTAAGAGTGTGAGCGGTATGTATATAATTTAATTTTATGTAATGGACATTTTGTTACACAAGGTTTTATTTAAAATGTTTAATTTAGTTCTTTGCTTCGGTTGCCAGTCAGATTGTGGTTTGTTGTTCATACCACCAAGAAGGAAAACACTGGACAACCTCAAGATGTAAACTAACAAAATAAAATGGAGAATGAAAACAATATACTGAAAATGTAAATCCAGCTTCCTACAGTTACTTGAGGTGAAAATGCTCAAGTGTCAGTAGCGAGTCAAAAAAAGACAAATAGCGTAATGCTGAACGTTTCCTGTAGAAGTCACTGCTCATGAGTTTTCTAAGTGTGTTCTGGCAGTGATTCTTTTAGTTTGGAAGATTTCTCCCTTCCTTGACTAAGTGCAATCACAGAGTTAGAGTATTTAGGTTTGGTGAGTATGGGGGGGGGGGGGGTCTTGCCCTCTGCAAAAAAATAAAAATAAAAATGATTTTTTTCATCCTGAATTTTGGGGCATTTTTTTGGCCTTTCATCAAGTCAGTTTTCAGGAAGTCACCAATTCACAGTAGAACCTGTATAACCTCCCCCTTTCACAAAAAGAAAACAAAAACACAGACACACAACAGAATATCAAAGTATCACTCACTCCATCCATCTCCCATCCCACTTGGAAGGCTGTTCATCTCCCCCCATTACTCCTTAAATTTTACATTCTGAGTCTAAGATCACAAAGAAGTCAGTTGGATGATCACATTACTGTTGAATGACCTACTTGGTTGGAATATAAACAATAACTTTTAACTCTTATTCATGGGGGGGGGTAGAATTTCCATTTCATGTAAGTTACACTGACCTCACAGGTGATGGTAATAGGTTTCTCTTGCATAAGTGGCACGTGTCCCAAAACACTAATTTTGCCCTTATTCTATTCAAGTTACATTTTGGTTATATTTTTTGTCAGACAATATTTTTTCAGATGGAAATTGCATTCAACCTGACTAGGACCATGAATCCACTTAGAGCAAGATCACACCAGTCCTGGGGTGAATATATAGAGTTTGCTATATACTAACTATGATTTACTTTTGCAAAAAGTCACTAAGCAAAGACCAGGCTCCAGCTTCTTTGAAAGACAGACTGCTTTAATAATAATGAACACACACAAGCACTTTCACCATTAGGCTTCTTCAGGTGTATGAATTACCCAAGTCAGCACACCCATTTTATACCTAAAGACATTCTACTTAATTGGTTCTTAAAGCCATATTACTTTACATTCATTCCCTTCTAAAACATCACATAAAAATATAAAAAATATACACCTACTAATTTAAATTAAAAATATTAAGTCCATATATATATCACATATATAAAAATATATACTACAAGATATATAGAAAACATATAAAGGACATACAATAAATTACAAAAATATACATTATCTACGTAAAGGTCTATTCTTTAAAGCTGGTCTCAATGGTATGTAAAGGAGACTAATACCCAACACAATTTTAAATTTAGAGTATTAGGCATTACTGACGTTAATAAGAGAAAGGGAGATATTAGAAATAAAACAGAAAATATGGAAGTAGAATGGATAGTAAGGCTCAGGGCCAATACAGGACATGGCCTTAATGATATTATTCCATTGAGACCAGTTTTAAAGAATAGACCTTTACGTAGATAATGTATATTTTGTCAATTGTCTATCTCTCACACAGAACAAAAAACTCCAGGCCAAGCAGATTTCTTAAAACTGAAAACAAAATGGAGCAGGTAAAGCAGAAAGCAGCTCTATGACTCACCGACAAAAAATATAGGTTTACTTTCCTCACCCAGCAGGGAATCTCCAGCAGTGCTTTAGTTTATGCAGGCTTGAAATGTTTTCAGAAAGAGACAAAGATGCAGAAATGCACGTTCATTTAAGTATCACTCAAGAAACAATTTAATCAATGAAAAACATGTACAATGTGCAATGTAGATAATTTAAGTGTCTGTCTCTCACATAGAACAAAAACACCAGGCCAAGAGATTTCTTAAAACTGAAAACAAAATGGAGCAAGTAAAACAGAAAGCAACTCTATCACTCACATACAGAAACTATAGATTTACTATCCTCACCAGCAGGCAACCACCAACAGTGTTTTACTCTGGGTATCTTTATTCCACATTGTTCTTCTTCTGCCTGCATATCCTTATGCTTTATGACTGTGTGTCTCTCTGTAGGTAAGACACTGTAATTACAAGTTGTATCATTTTCAATGATTAATGCTACTTTTGTCTTTTTTTCATGGACTTGCATATCTGGTCTTCTTGCATCCATTTGTTGTTAATTGGTGATCCCATGTTATCAAAACTTCATCATTCTTTGTAATGCTTTGTGGTTCATGTTTCCAATGCTTCTCAGTTACTACCATAATGTAACACCTGCACAATTCCCAATGCAACAACCTTGGCAAACTTATTGTATTTTTCAGAGTACAGGCCCTCTGCCATGAGTGCATCACACCCAACAACAAGATGTGTGACTGTTTCCAGTTCTTTTTTACATAAATTGCATTTGTCTGTTTCTCTCATACTGTCAATGCACTCTGTAAACCAACATGTATTTAGCCCACTATCCTGGGCCACAATTTTTAGCCTTTCATCTTTTGATTTTAGTTCACCTCTCCTTAACATTCCTGCATCAAATCTTTGTCAACATGAGGTTGTTCCAGGAAATCTCTGCACTTGCCACTACACTTTTATCCTTCCCAATTTTCTTTCCTTCTTATCTGATCCCTTTCCTGGTATACTTCCTTTTTGTATTTTTAAGTTATTCAGTTGCTGTCTGATTTTTGTCTATTTCAAGTTTGGTTTCCATTCTTACGTAATACCAAAATGCTTCATTAAATTAAGCAAAAACATTGTATTAGAAGACTTCCCCTCACATTTTAAAACTTTTACTATGTTTAGGTATAATGAGGTCAGCAGATATGTACTCAGTTCTACAACTGCAGATCTGTACATGTAATCAATTTCAAGGAGGCCCATACCTCCTTCAGACTGTGGAATATATAATCTTGTATAAAGTTATTTCTATATATCATTTGATAAGGATGAAGCATTTTTCTTGTTTTAATGTCCAATTGCTCCAATACTTTTAGTGGCCAGCCAATCACCCCAAAACTGTAAGAACAGGAAGAGTAAATTGATTTATAGCTTGGATTTTATTCCCACATTTCAAGGCAGTTTTCAATACCAGTTTTAGTGTTTTGAAATAGTCCTTACTGAGTTTTATTCACATTTGTTCATGTTTTATTGCTGATCCTTCTTTTCTGACATATTAACACTCTCCCTCCTGCTCACGTTGTTTTATATCACATTCCAGTCCAAGGTTGATAGTTTCTTGGTGTTGCAGCTTTCCTGTTTTAAACATTGCTTTTGCATATTTATCAAGACCAAATGTCATTCTTGTATCATCTGAGAAAGTTTTAACCATTTGTAGTTGTGTTTTTAACTCCTCAGCTGCTAAATTATTCAACTTTAATTCATCCATAAAAAGCTGATGATAAATCTTTAAATAAGGTTATTTTCTGGTAGCCAGATTGGATCCAGTGCCTAATATTTTAAGTAAATATCTTAATGGGTTAAATGCAAGGGAAAACAGTAGCAATGACAAATAATCACAGTTGAATACCCCCTTTTTATTTTTTTCCCTGGGATAATAGTTTATATTTTGTCACAGCTCAACTGCAAAGTGGTTTGCCATGATTTCATGGTCACTTTATTGTACTTCTGTAAGTATTCTTTTATCCATAATGGGAATGCTGCCAAATTTTCTTTTTGGAATTTATGCACACCATACTTACATTCATCCCCTTTTTTACAATTCTGGGTTATGGCTTTATTTAGCAACAAATAATCCTTTGTTCCACGTGACTTTCTTTTGCTACCCTTTGGATCTCTTGCCATAATTGAGTTTTTTTTCCTAGATGACTATAAACACCCGTCTGCATCAATTCCAAAATACAATTTGTATATTGTCAGAAGGTAAGGTATGAGTGTATAGTTCTTAAATGGCATGCACGTTTACTCTTAAGGAGGAGTTTGTCAGAAGGTAAGGTATCGGTGTATAGTTCTTAAATGGCATGCACATTTACTCTTAAGGAGGAGTTTGTCAGAAGGTAAGGTACCGGTGTATAGTTCTTAAATGGCATGCACGTTTACTCTTAAGGAGGAGTTTGTCAGAAGGTAAGGTATCGGTGTATAGCTCTTAAATGGCATGCACGTTTACTCTTAAGGAGGAGTATTGCTCTTCCTGTTGTTAACCAGGTTAGTGCTGCTCAGAACTTGCATATAAGCAGTCCTAACGAAGGTGTAAATCTCTGTGTAAACACGTTAGTACTTTTAGCTGGCAGTTCGGTATTGAATCTGTGCCTTGGCTGTTACTTCATCGCATTTCATATCCTCTACATTTGAACTCATTACTGTTTCTTTTAATTCTTCTATCTACTCAGCATCTGTGTTCAACAGGATCATGCTAAATATGTCTATAAAATCTGCTTACTTCTTTCTTTTTGTACTGTTTCGATTCCTTTTTTTTTGTTCCCCAGTTCTCTATAAAATCTTTATCAATGAATTGCTCACTTTGTACTTTTTGTTTATATTTATCTACATACCTTCTAATTTTTTCTGCCTGTGCTAATATTTTCAGTTTATTATTGGCAATAGTATATGACGCTTTTTGGCTGCCACCCCCTTTTAGACCCTTTACCCATTATTAATTACCCATCTCTAACTCGTGACATCTGGAAGTAATCCCTGGGGTATATATCTGCGATCTCCCATCCATTGGTCCAGATTTCTCTTGAACTTTCTCCAGCAAGGTGCTCTGCCTCACATGTACCGACTTTGTTCCACAGCATAGAGCAGCTTGGGTGATGAATCATGCCCTCCAGCCAGCCGCATTAATAGCCGCGCTGAGGAGGTTTTTCTCTCCTCTTTTTGTTCTGTGCTGATGGATCTTTTTTTTTGAGTGAATTGGGTCAATCAAATTGACATTTAAGGATTGTTGTATGTTAGGCAGGGTCATCACTGAGCAAAGAGATAAGACTGAATTTGGAGAGTTTTTTCAATCGGGTCAGGCAGCATAGATCCTTTTTTTTTGAGACCCTTTTGGGCCTTTTGGTGTGCTGCTTTGTGGCCTCTCCAGCTGCTGCAATGGGTACTCAGATATGCATTCAACATTTGGCATTATGAGGATGGTGATGTGAGTGTGAATGATGAGCTTGATCTAGATCCCTTCATGATATGGTGGGCAATTCATGATAAGGTGGGCAATGTAGAAGGTCTACATGAACATTAGAGGGTGCTGGTGTCGAACGAGACTATCAGGGTGTCTGGTCCCTGACCCTCTCAACTCTTTTCTCCTTCAGTCTGTTGTCACCTATTTATTAACCTTGTTTTCCCTTTTGTTTTGGTCCAATGGTATGACTTTTGTTTTTTGCATTTTTCGTGGCTCTGGTTCAGGCACCCGTTCCTGTGAGACCCTGAGACCCTTCTATAGGATATCTGTGATGTTTGTGTTTGACTAAGATGTTCATCAGCGCTTTTGCAGTCACATAAAAATCCCAACACATAACCTGTTTGCTTTTACTTGTACTGAAAGTAAGAGCAAACAAGAGTTTTGTAAATAAATCTTATTGGAGAAGGTTATAATAAGGTTATAATAATCTCCAAGGCCAAGGTGGCTGCTCCTGTGATGAAGAAAATTCAGGGTATTGGTGAGTATAGTATCCTACCAGTTTTTTTTCTTTTATCAGTAAGTATGCTCCCTTACTATATTATATCTTCTCTGCCTTGATACTGTGTGTTGCTGTTACCTTGTCTTTCTAAGTGTCTTTGATGATCTGCTCCTTTTTTTTTCTATATTCTTGTAAAAGTGGTACTTCTTATCGTAATTTCTCTATAGTTTTCTCTATTTGATGTTTACATTGTGGCATTTTACATGCGTCCTTCCTTTCCTTTGCTTCTCTATGCTTTTGTGGTAATACTTTATCTCTTATTACTTTAGATGCATAGTATTGTATTCTGTTTATTTCTGTTATATCAGGTGAATTTCTCTGAATAGTCTTGATTATTGTGTTCATCTGTTTTACCAGTTATCTCACATTTTGTGCCTTGTTTACTTGCTTTAATCTGTTTCCTTCATCTGTCTTAAAAGGTCTGACCATCTCTAACAGTCAACCATTTTTAAATGGAACGAAAGAACAAATTCCAGAAAAAAAATGTTATAGATAGTGAACAAGTAGAAGAATCCTAAGAAGACAAGAAGGTGGCTTATAGTCTATAAGGGAGGTTTGGAATGAATATGTTTTATTCAGATGTGTTGGAACACTATGAGTGGACATTATTGGGTAATTTCAGTAGAAGTAGATAGGTACTTCAGTACAAAGTTGCAAGTGATCCTGTTAATTATAATATAGTAAGGGAGCATACTTACTGATAAAAGACAAAACTGGACCGTAGGATACTCACCAAATACTCCATACTGAATCTTTCCATCACAGAGCAGGCCACCTTGGAGATTATAACCTTCTCCAATAAACAACACCCTTGGCATTGGTTAGAATCAGTAGGGGCAATGTGGGGGAATTTCCCCTCACATGGTAGTTGCTCCTTCCAACCTCAGTGACCAAAGTATTCTGTGATAGTGTTTCAGTGCAGTGATACATCTTTTGCTACTCTTCTTCAGCAACTCAGAAGCTTGTTTGGGATGATGCAGAGATCTGTTTACCCCACTGATAGCAAAAATTTCCTTGTGTAACCTGCCGATGCCTTCAATTTTGCTAATCTAGTGAATGCACAGTTGCTTTAAAACTATAGAATGCCAACACCCATGTTTTCATGAAGGAATACGTGCCTGTGTATGAAGTGCTTATTGAAACTGCAGCTGACGTTTATGCTGTGCAGTGCTTGGTTTCTTTCAGTGCTTTTATTATACAACATAATTACATTTATACAAATTAAAATTATTTCAATTGTGGTTTTTTTTTCAGAAATCATCTTCAATGGATATCATGTCCCAGAAAAATAATACATTGAGGAAGGGTTGTTGAACGTCTGTAGAATCCAATATATATCCAAGGCCCATAGTGTTATTACATTGTCTGTATTGACCTACTTTATGAAAAATAATATTTTGCTTGTGTCATATCCTCATTTACATATCCAAGTGCCTTTAAAATGCTGAACAAAATGAGATTCATTTTGTCTCCTGATGTGTGTACTTGAGTCTTTGATACGTCAACACAAGTATTTGACTCCATATGTATATTTTTCTACTTAAGATGCATTTTGCTGAATTTCATGCAATCTGACCATGATAGCACCTATATAAAAAAAAGTCTGGGCTTGTAACATGTATCAGTTGTCATGACACTTTTGCTATGGCAGAAAATGTGTGGATATTTTTTTTTATATCACCATTTACAAAGGTATTCTGAACTTCCAGGGCTGATATAATTTTTCTTTGGCAACCTTGGGCAGCAGCCTAAGAAATATACCTAAGACTCAAGCTCACTTTTTTTTTTATCTTTGTCCCCGCAATGCATATTTGATTTATGTTACTTTACTGTGTAAGAAAAACTGCAAAAGGAATAGAAATATATTTTAATCACTCACTATTTATTGATGCAATAATGCTGTTGTTATCTGCTGCATAGCTAGTTAAACCACATGCTTAAAATATGTATGTTCTGCTTTGAGTAGCTTCTGTTTTTTTTTTTTTTTTTTTTTTTAAGTAGGCAAGAGCTATTTGTAAAACATTATTGTAAAATTACCCTGAAATGGATGTTAATGAAGACAGAATGTAGTCTGAAGGCTTGGGAGGAAGTATATAATAACAGTCATTGAAGAAAGACATGTAGACAATCTCTCTCTTCTTTGGTCTGGGTAGTAACGTGTTAAGATATTAAAACTTTTCATCTCTGATATAACAGCAGTGGTGCCATATGACTTTTCAGTAGTTCCTGATGACTTGACAAATGCACACTCTTTTAACATATCTCATAATGCCTTAATAGTTTGGGACTCTGTGACTTTCTTTTAGCCAGTGTACACCTGTATGGTCTTCTAATTTTCCCTAGCCTTGTATAATCACCAGAGTTTATCCATGTGGAAAAAAAGAATGAATAATTATATGCAGGAAAGTTAATCCAATTTGGTTTGGGGTATCCAAAAATTGTTTTGATTTCTAAACTAGAAGCAAGTGAAATGCATCATACATGAATGAATTTTCCAGAAAATGAACATGAGACTGAACTAATGAAAAGAGCTTAGAAATAAACATAAAATGCACCTTGTTTATATTCCAAAATGTAAAAAAAAAAAAAAAAAAAAAAAAAGACACCAGCTTTTATTTTATCTCTTTCTTCATCTTGTTTGATGTACGTTATTTAAGAATATTAAGTATCTGAGTAATAGTCTGAGCTCGAACATAAATGGCCTTTTGCAACATTTCTTATCCTTTTATAGCTTCGGTAACAATCAAAAGACATTTCTGTTTAAACATATATACTGTGCACAAGTATAAACAAGAAAATCCCTGTTAAGTTGTCTTGTAGCACTTTGTTGAGAGCAGTGACAGAATATTCTGGAATTTGATGCCAGCTTGTGAAACCTTCTGCAAATTGTTGCTCTGTAAGGCAGGAGCTTTCTGATGTCCATGTTAGTTAAAGTTATGCCGCCAAATAGTTCTGCAGTGTACCCAGACCCTTAGGCTCCAGATGAACATTACAGTTTGATACTGCAGGTCACAGTTTCATTCATCTTCTGTTTGCCTCCTTCACTCTTAACTCTGCAACACTAAACTGAAAGAATCCTCTCTGAGCAGGAGTCAGTGCCAAAACCAGTCACTGGAACAAGAAAACCTGCTGCTTCACTTTTTTTCATACTCTTTGTTAAACATTTCAAAGTGATAGTATTTCTAACATACTTCATCTAAAGCTTTTAAGAACCAGTGGATTTATACATTGTCCCAAATTTCAAAGGAGGAACAGACCTTTCAGACTAAATGTAAGACATGCACAAGCTAAATATGTATTATTTTTGTTTAATCTAAAATAATCTGAACCTGATCTGATGTTATTTATTTAGTATTACTAAGACGCCATTGAATTAGGTAAGTTTAACTTGCAGATTTTATGATCATCACCCGTTCGCTGATGCTTTTTCATGTACATTTGTTTAGTTAAATCACTAAGTGATGTTCTCTGACAGGGTATGCTGTAGTACAGCTGATGCAAATACATTTCATTAATTTTATTCATTTGTTTTATTCAGTTTATCAGGTTGGCACACTGAATATGAGAGTTTTTATCAGTATAAACTCAGGATAACATCTCTACAGGAGGAGGGTAAATGTAGGATCATTAATGTCCAGCTGAGATACCATCAGGCATTTATATTCACCAGAATATAAAGGTCATATACCTGATAAGTGAATAAAATCTAGAGTCTGCTGATCTTCCCAGCACTGCAGATGAGAAAATCCAGGTGGTGTGCCATTACAACTGACAAAGATTCACTTACATATAACTTTGTACATCTCGGGGAGTTTCTGTTGATTTCAAAGATATTACTTCATTTATTAATTTAGCATTAATTAGTATCATTACACAGGCAATCACTGCACACTGTAATAACCTTCATGATCCTAAAGTTTCAAAGTTAAATGTATTTTTGCTTCAAGTTTACAGACTTGTATATATTTGAATTGTATTTACTTTAATGCTGCCAGTTACCATTAAACATATTTTTTTCCTGAAGCTTAACATTTCAAAACTTTGCAATGAAAAAATGCAAAAATGAATGGCATATCATAAACAAAATTCCTCAGTTCATATTTCACTTATTAAATACTAAATTCTTCTTCACAGGACTGTGGTTTACAAATATGGCCAGCTGAATCCTGTGGTCTCCAGTGTCTTCCAACCAACTACCTCTCAGTGATTTCACAGCTGAAGTTTAATTCCTGCAAATCTGGAGATGCCAAAGGTTAGTTAGTAGCTAACGTATATATTGCAACTTAAGAGACTTCTCAAGTGGGACCACCTGTTAATGCCTTTAAAACACAGTGAACCATGGACCTAAATTATTACTTTAATCTAAATATCTAGAATGTTACCTTAAAAGGATAGTATTGTTTGATAGTAGAAAACATGATTGTCTTTATATGAAGTGAAAAACAATATTTATGGCCATAGAACTTTTGGCAGATGTACTCTTTAGCAATAGTTATTTTGAAAAAATGTTTGGTCCAGTCTATAAATAATTTTGCTGTCAAGAAAGGTGTATACGTTCATATAGAATTAATGTAAATATGTACTGAAATACTGAAAGAAATTGACAGTTCACTTCTGGTCTAAACAGAGGCGTAATTCACTACAGTAGAGTAATATTGCATAATTTCACCAAGTCTGCATTTTACCCTTGTCTGAGAACATACTGCCCTGCCCTCTAACTAACATTCAGTTGCCTCAAAGTCCTCCTGCATTTTACCCGTGTCTGAGAACATACTGCCACTGCCCTCTAACTACCATTCAGTTGCCTCCCAGTCCTCATGCCCAGTTTGGTATTATGTTTATTTAGTGTCACTGTTAATGATTCTCTCTTTTGCTGAATTCACTGCCTTTGGTAGAAAGTTAATCCACACATCTGAAAAACACTTTTGAATGATCCAAATATCTTTACTGCTCCCTTGTTTTGTACTTATATAATGTAGTTATTTAACATATAGTGCCCCCAGAGACTCTAATGACTCCTTAAGATATCTGAATACTTTGTCACCCCTGTCCTGTTCTTCCTTTATTCAAGGGTAAATCTTAAATGTTATGACTCTCTCTTCCTGTGGCTGGTGGGAAGAGCTGAGTGCCCCAGTGGGCTAATGTACTATATTGTGAAGGTCCCATAGCATTTTGCTTGCCAACTTCATTTAGACCTGAAACCTGATGAAAAAAAAATGAAACACCAATTGTACTGGAAATGAGAGATACCATGGAGCTTGTGGAACTTGCAGGTGGGGGTAGGGGGACGGATAATTCTGGGTCTCAAGAGTCACTGGATTCTGTTCCATGGCTTCAGTTTAAGTTACAGATTCAATGAACTTTCACATGACAAATGCGGTCACTCCCTATGCTGTATACTTCTGTGTTCCCCTCTCACCTATAAAAAGTAATCACACTTTTGAAGATGAGAAATATGACCCCTGATTTGAAAGTGATGACTTTCACACTTAGCAGTAAATAACTCTAGCACATTTTAAAAAGCATGGTCACTTGAGGCTAATAAGGGAGCATCTATTCTGGACAACAAAGATGCAAATCTAACATCCCCGGTCTAGATTATCTGCATATCTTGGCTATGTCTTGATTTACATACTGCCCATGAAAACATGGACAAGAGGGGAGAGAACTCATCCCCTTGGAATGAGTCCTACACACAATGAATAGGTACAACTTAATATCTTACCAAAATGGCATGCAACAGGAGCCATGAAACTGCAGTCTGTAGTATCACTTCCCACAACATAGATTCGGGTTAATAGTTATATGCTCAACATTCACAAAACACAACAGACTGTACTAACAAACTCCTTTGAACTCTCCAATATCTGTGCAAGGGCAAACAGTTGATCCACTGTTCTATACCCAAGACAGACTCTGTCTTGCTCCTTGTAAATCAAGAATACAACCATTAGATGTCTCCTTTCCAGCACCCTGATATGTGCTTTCCTAGGGAGCTGAGGAATGTGATACCTCTAATTAGAACATGGGGGCCTACAACCCTGTTTACCAGAGATATTGTCTGTATTCCATAAAACACTACAAAGATACTATAACCATGATACTTCAACAGTGCCCAGAACCTTCAGTATTTCCAGAATGATCTCTTCCACTGCTGCAGCATTGCCACTGTGCAAATGTTTTATCACTACATTGACTTCCTCTACCAAAATAGACCTAGGTCAATCATCTGCTTCTGGTACTGCCTTTTCAAAACAGTGTATGTGCTCCAGAGGGTGCATAACAGGTTGACTAAGGTAATATTGGCAAAAGCAAAACGGCTGAATACTCTTCACAGAAACTAGATACTCTGACAGTGGAGCTAGCCTTTTTCTCCACTGTTGTATAACCTTGAGGATGGTGTATATATAAAGAGCAGGGTGCATGGGGGGTACATGGGGGACTTGCCCCCAGCAAAAAAATTGTTTTTCCACTGTTTTTGAAGGTACTCCTGGCAAACAATTTTCAATCTGTTTGCATTCACTGAAACTACCTTCAGCGAATGGATATGAATCCACCTTCGATTCAGGTGTTCTACAAAGTACTCCTTACACATTTCAGCAATGTCCCCAGTTAAAGTTGCTGTTTCATCACTCTTGCCAAGAACAGCTTCAGCAATATCCTGATACTCACTCCTGAGTCAAAAGATAGTTTGGTAGAACTTTTTGAGTCCATTCTATGGCGTCACCAAACTCTTCCCACACCTAGGGCTTTATATCCGTAACAGCAACAGTTTGGTAGCCATGTTGGAATCTGTTAGACATGGAGACTTTCCCAGCTAACATTGCATAGAATGTATACATTTTCTTAATCTGACAGCTTTACTTACCTTCAATGCCCACTACCAGGTCCTAGAGTTACCTCAGTGTGAAACATTAACCACCTCATGGGCACATTTCCTTGTCACCAACTCAAACATTAAGGTCTTGACCAGGATTTATTTGACTCCACATCCCTTACCTTCCCACATACATGGGAGACACTTTGGCTGTGCATTCCCCAGATGTCATAGGTTTATAGGTTCACAGGAGGTTACAAGTCTAACAGCTCTAGAGCCCTTACAAACCCAGCCATATTTATCCTGAGTTGCCCCAGTTGTCAGTGGTTAGGTGAGTGAAGTTTGTAGATGTAAGGGTGTATGGTAGTTAATACTGACTTCCTCAGTCCAGGAGGGAAATGGGTTCCACCTCAGGACTGAATTTGCTGCCACCCTTCCATCAATCTGGGTTGCTTTTAAAGAGGGTCAGGGAGGTGCTTTGTTTCACGTGAATTTGAAGCTCATTCTGGAAAAGTGGCAGTCTCTGGGAGATGTATCTATCTCTCCAGCATGACTTGCTCATGTCAGAGGCTAGGTAAAGATCCCTGAAGTGAATGACCCTCATGCAGTTTGATTTATGAATGTATAGTATTTCCATCAGGCTCAGATTAGGGACTGCCCTGTAAGCCAGGCATAGGTCACCCCTTAGCAATCTGCAGGAGACAGACTACAGTGACAGAGCTTTCAGGCTTTACACATATGACTAGTTTCATGTACCCTGTAATTTCTTGGTGGTGGTTTGTCCAATTGTTGCAGGTCTCTGGGGAAGTAAATGCAAAAGAGAGCACTGTATTTAATTACTGGTCTGATGAGTGTCAAACATAATGGAATTACATTAACCTTAAATATAGATGTGATGCTTTTACTTATAGATGTGCCACATAGAAGGATTTCCTTACTACTCTGGATACATGGTGGTCAAAGTTCAGATTGCTATCAACCTGAGTACCCAGATCATGTACCACTGGGTCTACACATAGAGGGGTGCAGTCTATAATGTAATTAGTAGGGATGTCAGCTTTCCCAAAGGGAATAATAATTTATGTTTTTGCATGTAGCTTTAATTTGTGGCATTAGCACCAATCATTTGTCTGCATTACCCTCTGTGCAGTATAATAACATCTTTGGGGAAGTCAATGATTGCTCCCAATTTGCAATTGTCAGTGAACTTAGTCAGCCACAGGCCATCCAAGTTTGTCTAGACTTTTGAGAAGTAAATTGCAAACAGTAAGGAGCCCGGCACAGAACCCTGTGGTACGCCAGTGGTGACTGGTCTTTTGCTAGAGGTGAAGTCACCCACCTTGACAGTATATTTCCTATCAGTGAGCCAGTTGGCTACCCATCTGGTAATGTAGGGGTTAATTCCCAATTGAGAGAGTTTCACTGTGATATCTGAGTGTGGGATTGTGTCAAATGCCTTGGCTAGGTCAAGATAGGCAGTATGCACTGTCTTTTCCTCATCCAAGGCTTTGGTGACTTTCTCAAAGAAGTCAAACATGTTTAACAGGTATGGTCTACCTTTAACAAATCCGAACTGGGTTTGGGTCCAGAGATTTGAGATGACCTCTGTCCTTGTTAATAATGTCCATAATGATTCTTTCCATGGCCTTGCAGATGAGGCTAGGTAAGCTTATAGGCCTATAATTCCCAGAGTTGGTTTATCGTCTCCCTTTGTGCAGATGGATTACTGTTGCTGTCCCCCTTTCCACCTGAACATAACCAGTTCACAAGCTGTGGTTAAACAGGGATCCAACTGGAGTCTGTTAGATCATGTTTTAGGTTTTTTAAAAGGCAACCTGGGATGTTGTCTGGTCCCATTGATACTATGTTTTTGGCCTTGGAGAGCGCCGAGTTGACCTGCTCTCTTGAGATAATAAGCCAAGGAATGGTGGCAGGTATACTTTGGGGGATGACTGGAGGGGATAGAGGGGTGAAGTTTAAGGGTTCATATTATGTTGTCGAACTTTCAAAAGTCCAAAAGCCATATGGTCGAACCCATATGTTCGAACTTTCAAAAGTTCGAAAACATCAAGAAAAAAATAAAAAACAGAAAAAAACTACCTGCACCCCCCAAGTGGGGGGTTGTGCCCCCCACACCCCTCGCTCCTTAAATATACCACCTCTGAGATTGCACTACAGTGCAGTAAAGGGAAATCTTCCTTTTCTGCACTGAATGGAAATCCCTATTGAAACGTTCGAACTTCTGAAAATTCGAACATCTGGGTTCGACAATACGGCATTTGAACTTGTTATGGTTCGACAATGTAATGTGTATCCGAAGTTTAATCCAAATCTGTCAGCTAGCAGGTTGGCTATTACCTCTGGTTGAGTATTGGTGGTGTCATCTACAACCACTTCAGTGCATAGCTGGGTATTCTCTTTTAGATTTTGAATGCAGTTAAAGAATGCCTTGTAATTATCCTTAGTTAGGGAGGCTATTTTTGCTTTGTAATTAGCTTTGGATGAGTTGACAAGATCCCTAATTTGTTTGCTTAAACTAGAGATGGAGTTCTTCCTCACTTGAGCCAGTTCCCTCTTTTTCCTGGATATTAGTTTCTTTCTCTTGTTGTATAGCCTGTTTATACTAGGGGTCCACTAAGGTGGCTTGTTTTTTCGGCAAGACTTGGTTTTAATCTGGTCACGTACTGCCAATTCTATCCAACTGCTGAAGTGGTTATACAGTGCATTGGTGTACACCTCTGCATAGGAATCCATGTTATCTGTGTTTGAGGGGGCTTTAAAACTTGTTATAGGTTCATAGGTTCATAGGTTGGTACTAGGCTATCAGCCCTAGGGCCTATACAAGCCTAGCCATAACAATTCCCTGGCTATTTCTTCCCACATTATTTACTTTCCTGGACCCCTGTCTAGCAGGGCGACTGACGTGATCCCTGGGGTGAATTTCCTTTCTCCCATCCAATCGTCAAGGTTCCTCTTGAAGAGGTCCAAAGAGGCACTCTGCTTGACATGTATGGGCAATCTATTCCAGAGTCTGGGGAGTCTCTGGGTCAGGAACCTATCCCTCCAGCATGTTTTGTTTATTGTGATGACAAGGTTTAGATCCCTGGAGCGTGTAGCTCTGAGGGATTGGGATTTCTTTAAGTTTAGCATGTCCAACAGCTCTGGGTTTGACATGGCCTTGTATGTTAAGCAGAGATCGCCTCTGAGTAGGCGATATGCGACAGAGTATAGCTGGAGTTTTTGAGGCGGTCAGCGTGGGCATCTGCTTTAGGCCTGTGATTCTTTTAGTGAGGTATTTCTGAGGCCTTTCCAGTTGTTGCAGATGTCTTGAGAGGTACATACCAAATGGAGCATTGTATTCTATAATGGGTCTAATGAGGGATGAGTACAGTGGGACAATGACCTCCTTTTTCTGGATAAAAAGCCCTTCGTGATGAGGTGTGCCACATAGAAGGATTTCCTGACTGTTGTGGCGATGTGGTTATCGAAGGTGAGACCACTGTCCACCTGTGTCCCTAAGTTTCTTATCACACTTTCTGTGTTTAGTGTACTGCCACCTATATGGTAATTCATGGATACATGTTTTTTCCCAAAGGGGATAACAATACATTTCTTGGCATTGAGCTTGAGCCCATGGCTCTGGCACCAAGCATCTGTTTCTGTAAGGCCCTTTTGTAGAGTATCCACATCATTTGGGGATTCAATAATGGCTCCCAGTTTGCAGTCATCTGCAAACTTTGTTAGCCAGAGTCCCTTAGTGTTGACCTGTACTTCAGAGAAGTAGATGCCAAACAAGAGCGGCCCCAGGACTGAACCCTGAGGTACTCCACTTGTCACTTGTCTGGATCTGGATTTGGAGTCTGCTACTTTTACAGTGTGGGTTCTATCAGTAAGCCATTTAGCAACCCATTGGGTGACATAGGGATTAATGCCCAACTTAGTAAGTTTATCTATGATTCCAGAGTGGGGGATGGTGTCAAAGGCCTTGGCAAGGTCTAGATAGGCTGTGTGGACCACCTTACCCTTGTCCATGGCTCTGGAGACTGATTCAAAGAAGTCAATCAGGTTCAGGAGACAAGATCGGCCCTTCACAAACCCAAACTGGGTGGGGTCCAGTGTTTGAAGGTTGCCAGTGTCTTTGTTTATAAGTTCCATGATAATACGCTCCATTATTTATTTCTTTATTTATTTGCATTTGTTGACTGGGAGTGTCCGACTGGACGTAGGTCCATTTTCAGCGGAGGCCCAGGGAGAAAAGCTCCACAGTTAAAATATACAGACAGTAGTTACATTGGATTACATAGCAATTAACAATTACAAACCTAGTTACAGATGAAGAACATAGTACATTAGTAGACAACTAGAATCTTTATCATCTGCGAAGTACATAACAGACATTAACAATTGTTACAATAAGACATTCCTGTTGTATAATAAGTAGTTAGGCTTATGAGCATCCAAGCTTGCTATAATCAAGGTAGTTAGTGGGGTGGAAAGAAAGGTAGTGGGTGGATGGGGTGGGTAATATTAGAGGGGGAGTTGCAAGGGCATAGCCAGCATGTTTTTAGGTGCGCTTTTAGCAAAGTTTTAAAGTGGGTGCATGATGGTACGGAGGTAATTGTGGGTGGGAGGGAGTTCCATAATTTGGCTATGGCACAAGAGAATAGTGCTTCTCCAGCAGAGTTATTGGCTTTAGTGATCTGCAAGTGATTTTTGTTGCTGGATCTTAGTGGTCTGGTGGTGTGATAGGGTTGGAGTAGATTCTGGAGGGATGGGACTTTTAGTGGATGGTGTACTAGTTTGTGGGCGAGTGTGAGTTGATACCATTGAAGGAGGTGAGGGAGTTCAAGCCAGCCCAGCTCAGCAAGTGAGAGACAGTGGTGACTACAGTAGGATGCCCCTGTGGCGAATTTGGCGATTTTGTTGTAGCAGGTCTCTAGCTTGTTTAGATCGCATTGCCTTAGGTTGGTATATATTGGAGAGGCATAAAGTAGGGTGGAGATAAGGTGGGAATTTGCTACTGAAATCTTTGCTGTTTGGAGAGAAGTTGCTTATTTCTGTATAATGCTCTTAGTTTCTTGTGGACTTTTTATGGTCATGGATATGTGAATGTCAAATTTTAGTTTATTGTCTATTTCCACTCCTAGCAGTTTGGTGCATTCTGTTGGGTATATAGTGGTGTTGTCTTTTGCTGTGATGTTAAAGTGAGAGTTGTTTTGAGTATGTTTGGTGGGTTGGAAGATGAGGAGTTTAGTTTTGTTTGGGTTGAGTATTAATTGGGCATTGGATAACCAAGTTTCAACAGAGGAAAAGGCTTCCTGTGTGACTTTTTGCAGTTTGGGTAGGGAATGGGCTGAGCAGATGATGGTTGAATCATCTGCATATTGTATGAGTGTGCCATGTTTGGTGGCAGAGGCTAGATTATTGGTGAAAATAGAGAAGAGTAGGGGTCCGAGGATGGATCCTTGGGGAACCCCTATAGAGACAGTTAGTTGGGGAGATATGTCATTCTGCCATACAACGGATTGTTGGCGGTCAGACAGGTAACTCTGAAACCAGCTGGTGACTGATTAAGAGAAGGATAGGTTATTGAGGACAAAGATGAATTGTTTGTGTGGGACCATGTCAAATGCTTTAGATAGGTCTAGGAAAGTAGCAGAGGAGAGATAGCCATTGTTTTTATGCTGAAGGATAGTGTTAGTAAAAGAGAGTAAGGCAGTGGTGGTGCTATGGTTTGGTTGGAAACCATGCTGCATATTGGAAAGGAGGTTGTTAGTAAGGAGATAGTCTGAGACGTGAGAGTGAATGCATCCCTCTAGTATTTTGGAGAGTCAAGAGGGAATAGCTATGGGACAGTAATTGGTTAGTTCTGTGGAGGGGCGGCCTTTGTGGAGGGGAATTATATGTGATACTTTCCATAGTGTGGGAACATAACTTTCTGACAGAGATCGGTTAATCAAGATGGATACTGGGTAGGCCAAAGCATCAGCTGCGATTTGTAGGTATTCACTTGGGAAGTTGTCTGCTGCTAATTTGGTGGGCTTAAGTTTAGTTAAGAGTTTTTTTATGTTGGAGGTAGGAACAGGAGAAATAGAGAAGACAGTGTGGAGATTACTATTTGAAGGTGTGGGTTGGAGTGGAGTTGTGTTGTCTAGCTAGTGATAGTATGGTTTGTGTAAAGTGTGTGTTGAATGAGGTAGCAATATTTTTGGAAGAGTGAGTGATGTTAGGAGGAGGTGTACTGACTTTACCTGGGTAGAGGATGGAGTTTATGGAGGACCAGAATTGTTTGGCGTTGTGTTGGGAAGAATCTAGGGCAGACTGGTAGTATTGGAATTTGTCCTGTTTTATTAGCTTTTTGACTCTATTGCATAGTTCTAGGAATTTCTTTCTAGTTGAGGGGGTTTTGGGCCAGTGCTCCCAGGCTTTATCCCTGTTTTTCATTTCTTGCTTAGTGGTTTTCTGTAGCCATGGGGAGGGTTGTGCTTTGGTTCTGTAAAGTCTTATGGGGGTGTGATAATTAAGGATGCTCTGGAAGGTAGTATTAAAATATTCAACTGCGTCATCAGGACTGAGGTACTTTAGAGGATGCCAGTTACATTATTTGAGGGATGAGATGAATGTGAGTAGGTTAAAGTTTAGTTTTTTACGTATTTGATGGTAGATGAGAGGTTTAGCTTGGTATAGGTTTTTTTTTAGTAGGAATGTTGAGGAGTGATCACTGAGGCTATCTAATAAGCAGCCTGTTATATATGACTGGGGGCTCTTACTGACTAGTATCCAATCCAGGGTAGTGTGCTTGTTGGAGTTTTTATTTATCCTGGTTGGTGACTGGACTAGTTGGGTGAAGCCATGAAGGTTTAGATGATGGGTAGGATGGTTGCCAGTACAGGATTGCTAGTCAATATTGAAATCACCTAAAATGATAGTTTCTTGGGGGAAATGGTGGGTAGACCAGCTGAGGAGGTTTTCTAGTGGAGGGATGTTTTGGCCAGGTGGGAAGTAGCATCCAATTATGTTGATGGTTTTATGTTGGTTTATTTTGAGGTTGGTATATATTATTTCTTCATTGCCTATTTGTGAAGCTGATGATTTTAAGATCTGGATGTTTAGATGCTGTTTAAACATTATAGCTACACCACCTCATTTCTTATTTAGCCGGTCTACTCTTTGTATGCTGTAACTGGTAGGGAGTATTTGCTCACTGGTAATGTGAGGTTTTAGCCAGGTTTCTGTCAGGATGACTATATCTGGGGAGTACAAATCTGTGGTGGCATGGAGTTCATCACCTTGTTGGGATATACTTCTAATATTTAGGCTTAGTAGAAGAAAGTCACTTGCCTTTCTATTGGCTGTGATTTGGGAGAAGTTGTGGTTTCTAGTCTGATTATGAGGAGTGGGGTTGGAGATGGTAGGGCCAGGGTTGGGGTGGATGTATCCACGTAGGGCTAGTTTTGATATGCATGAGGTTATTAGTTTTCTCAATTTTTGAATGTGTTTGTTTATTAGGGGAAACTTTATAATTGTGCTCTGTGGGTAATAGGTAGGGTGGGAGGGTTACTATGTTAAGTTGTAGCGATGCTTTTTGTTTGAGTAATATAGTTGATAGAATATGTGGGGGGGTGCATAGGGATGGTTCTTGAGTTGGTGGGAGGGGAGCTGAGTGAGGGTGAGACATGAGTAGTGGTGTGAGTAGTAGTACAGTGGTAGTGGTTGAGTGGGGGAATGATGGAGTTTTGGTAGGATGTAAGATATGCAAGGAGAGTGCATGCAGTGAGCATAGGTATGGTATGCTTATACATGTTAGCTGAGGAAGAATGATATTAGTGGGAAGATGGAGGAGGTAGTGTTGGGTTTAGTGCCATGGTTGGCTGTTGGAAAGATGGGAGGGATTTGTGTGTGTAATAAAGTTAGGACCATTGGGGTGGGAGGGAATTGGGGGCAGGGTAGGGAGCAAAGTGGGCAGAGACTCTGTTAGTTGCTCTTATGAGGGGGCTGGAAACAATCAGACAACAGAGTAAACTGATAAAAGAACATATGATAGTGAATGTGAAGACTCGGGTAGGTACCCTGTATTTCCACAAACTATCAGTTAGCTGTGCCCCAGTTCAGGCAGTTTTAGTAAGTTTTATGGCAGGGCTGAGCATAAGGTGCTCAAAGGGTGGTTGTAGTTTTAAAATTGGTGCCTGCTACAGGTAGTATTTATTAACTTTGGGATTGGCTTTAGGTAATAAACAGGGAAGGGAGAGGGGGAGAACAGGGGTGTGAACAGGCAGTTCTTTTGTACTGCTGCTAATGAGCCAAAGGACCAAGGACTGCTCTGAAAATATAAGTCATTTCTTAACCATTTCTCAGGTGGAAAAACAGGATAACCTTGTATCAGTAGTCTACTGTGGTCTCAATTTAAATTAACAAACACACAATATGTGATCAGTTATGGATATTATTTGCTAACAGAAGGGAATAAAAGAGAAAATGGAAGATGAGTGTGTGTGTGTGTGGGGGGGGGTGCTGCTGACAAGCCGAAGCAGAGTGCTCTCCAGGGGATAATGAATATTGGCTCAAACAGGTAGACACAAACTGTTGTACCATTACTTAGTAGGTAGTAATTTGTCTTTGAACCTTTTCGGGTTTGATGGGGTATCTGGTCTTATAATTATATTGAACTAGAATGATTTATGGTCTGATCTTACCAGGAAGGACATCACATGGCAAGAGGGGTACAATGTTATCCCATGTCCAGGACATTTGAGCCTCTTGTGGGTGTGCTGACTAGCTGTTCCATCCTTGAATCTTACGTTCCCAAAACCTGGAAAAAGGCCTTCATTCTCCCTCTCCATGAAGGCAGTAACAATACTGACATCACTAACTTCCAACCCATTGCAATTCTCTCTCCTCTCTCCAAAATTTTAGAAAAATGCATCAATACTCAATTTCTCCATTACCCTCTAGACAACCAAATACTGTCAGCCTCACAACATTGCTTCAGACCTGGACACAGTACTACAACTGCCCTACTCTCCTTTTTGGATACTGTAAAGAGAACCCGTGATGCTGGCAAAATCATCTCCGCCCTCTTCCTTAACCTGTCAAAAGCATTTAACACTGTTTCTCACCCTCTACTCATCACCCAACTCTCGAAAATCAGCCCCCCCCCAACACTAAACTGTTTCTCTAGTTATTTAAATGACAGACAGGCTGTCAGATGGCAAAACTCCATCCTGCCCTTCCTGACTTGTTGGAGGGACAGATTCATGTCCCAGAGACTCCCCCTGCTCTGGAATAGGGTCCCCATATATGTGAGGCAGAGCTCCTCATTAGCACTCTTTAAGGGGAATCTTGATGAGTAGATGGGGAACAGGAAATTCACCCTGGGAATCACTTCTGTGGCCCTGCTCGACAGAGGTGCAGGTAACTAAATCATGTGGGAGGCGCAAGCCGGAACATTTTGGCTAGGCTTAATTATGCCCCAGAGCCAATAGCCTAGTACCTACCTATGAACCTATGAACATCCCCACTGGCGTTCCCCAAGGATTCATACTGGGACCAATCCTATTTAGCATATTCATAAACAATTTCCACTAATCACTCCTCAGTACGCAGACAGCTCCACTATTGTCTGCTCTGCCAACACTATCTCTGACTTACTTCTACAAACTCAAAAGGCCTTCTCCACTGAATCCTGGATGCACAGCAACCACCTAGTCCTGAACCCAAATAAAACAAAAAATTATACTTTTCACCCCTAAGAAAAAAACTCCCTTAAATAATACCAAGTTCGCTATCTTTTCTCATTGTAAATCATTAATTGAAGTCATTAGCCACACACAGCTCCTTGGAGTCACTATCGACAAACATGTGAAATTCAACCTGCAAATACAACACCACATCCGCAAAACACATCTTAAACTTGGAACCCTTTATAGACAAAACCACTTCCTAAGCCCATCCACAAGAAAAACCCTAGCCACAGCATACCTACTACCTTCTGTCATCTACGGTGCCCCTCTACTTACTAACATCCAAAGCTCCTCCAAATCAAAACTCAAGACATGCTACAATAAAATCGCCAAATTCACAACTAACACAAAATACTACACCCATCACTGCAGAGCTCTTAAATCCCTTAAATGGCTAGAATACCAAACGACCTCTCCTACTTGCAACTAACCAGAGCTCACAGAATACTCTTCAAAGCCCAAGACTGTCCTACCCTAAGCTCAACATTCAACTGCTACCACCCAAACAGGCCGCTACAATCAGGGGATCAGAAGCTGTTGCAGGTTCACAAACCCAACCTCCTACCCGGCCAGCTTCTTTGCTCATTCTCAATAGCCAAGAACTGAACTGGTCTGCCTCTGTCCATTCAAACTACCCAGAATTCCACCAATATCAAAATGTCCCTTCACAACCACCTTTCTTCATGCTGGAAGTGTACTTGGACCAACCCCCCCCAGAATAAGTAAGTAAGACATCCTACCTCTTGTCAGCACTGTCGTTGTGTGAGACGGTACTTCTGTAGAGACTAAAGACATAGTAAGGTATGTAAATCCTCACTTTAAGCTGTTTGTCGAGACTGTACTTTTGTTCATTTCAGCCATAGCATTTTCTTGTATATATTTATTGTTTGTATTTTCTTTGTATTTTCTTGTATATATTTATTATTTGTATTTTCTTTGTATTTTCTTGTAATTTCAAATCTTTAAATCAAATTGTTAATTTCTTGTACTGTGGAGCTTCTCTAAATAAATTTGCATTGACAAAGTCCAAGAACCTCTGAGACAACATGTTTATGGTCATGTCTGTTTCCCAGCTGATGGTAGGATAATCAAATCACCCATTAGTAAGGTGTTGCCTTGTATGGCAAGTGACTCCACTGAGTCTAGGTATGTGGTATGCTTTACCTGTTTCATGGTGGGTGACCTATAGCTAGCTATGATGTGGTAGGCAGCTTTGCCTACAGTTAATTGGTCACAGAGTAGCTCAACAGAGTCATATTGTCTGACCGGTCTCGAAGTGTATTTATCCTTAATGAAGATGGATACACCTTCTCCTCGATGCTCAGTTTGTGGTCTGAATGTATGGAAGGCATTGTAGCCCTGCTCAGCCAATGTGCTTTCCATGAGTCTGTATCACTTTATCAAATTGCTGTTCAGCGAATAACAATTCATTGAGCCTCTGTTTATCAAACAGCATTTCAGCGACTGATGAAATCTTTCCCAGGGTAAGGAAGCACTTTGTCAAAGGCACACCAGAACAGAAACCGCACAAAATCAAACCCACCCAAGTGGGGGGCTTCAGCCCACACACCCCCAATATGAGGGGCTGTGCCCCCACCCCCTAACTATATATACCAACTCTGACATTGGACTACGGTGGGGAAAAGGGTGAAATTGTGGTGTTGGCCAAGTGCTAACTTACCCTGGGACAGATTTTGTTGTTCGCTGAAATGTGGTTCGATAAACAAAGGTTCAATGAATTGCTGTTATTCACTGAATAGCAATTCAATAAGGTGATATAGACCTGCTTTCCACACCTTTGAACCATGTCTCAGTGACTGCATAGATGTCAGCATCTCCCAAAGTGAGGAATGCTTCCAGGGACTGCAGTTTCTTGTCTAGACTCCTATCATTAAGCAGCAGTACCTTGAGTTTATCTAGGGAGAATTTTGTTATTTTGGGAAGTTGGTTATTCTGACAGCCTAAAAAAGGCACAAAAGGGATTACTAATGCCTTTGCCAGTATCTGAAAACCTTGAGGAGACAGGTGCAGACCATCTCTAGCAAAGCAGTGTGCCCTGTTGATCATGTCTTACCAGTCTGACAGATATTGGATCCCCTTGGACTCACACCAGAAGCCAAGCCAGTTGTTAAGGTCATTCATTTTTTGTTTGTATTGTGACATCATCCTTGGAAAAGGTAGAATGCCACTTAAGGCTAAGGTTATACCTGCCTGTGACACATAATCTAAGAGCTCTCTTCAAAGAGTCAAGAGGGATATGTCTCAAGTCAATAACCCCCACATGGATTATGACAGAGTCATACCAGTACTTGTGGTTGAGTGACTTGATGGATCCTGGCACCCGACAGGCAGTTAACCATAATCAGCTCTTTATCCAGCCTGGTGAGGGGAATATCCATGTATCTCATAATGGAGCCATTTATGACCAATGCATTAGGTTTTGTGGTGTTCCATCTCATGGGCTTATTTGTTGAGACACTGATGTGTGGGTTGTTCTGTGTTGTGGTTGTTTTTTGCACTGATATGTGTGTAAGTTGTTTCCTTTTTGGGAGGCCTCTGATCTTTTTGTAAGTTACTAGTGAGTACCTCCTCATATGTGGGTTTATGTGTCATGTCCTAATTTAGTGTGGGAAGTCTGTTTGGTGTTCGGTTTGTCCTTATATGAGAGTCTTGCCTTCAATTTCATAGTGTAATTATATCTCTCACATAATGTATTTGTTTGTTTTGGGAATAAGTGGTGATCAGTATACATGAGACAATTGCTACATTGTCTCAGGATGCACATACCTATAGGACTGGCCACAGAGATGATGGGAAACAGCTCGTCCGTGATAGCAGGCTCTTACTGTATGTTTCATTAGGGAAGGGAATGGGTTAATTTGAAAGAACTGTGCTGGTAGCACCTAGACTACAAGAGGGACCTATACTTTGTGTAGGTTAAGGTTTATCAATAAGTCAATGCTGCTCAGTGTGCAATTGAGTTGCTCCTAGAGCTGCAGAAAAGTTTGGAAGGGTTTCACTAACAGCTCTTTCCAGAAAAACTGAGCTTCTAGGCTTTTGCCAGGGCACTGCTCACCACTTCTGCATGAAGAGCAGCACCGAGCAAATGCAAGGCTTAAATACAAACAAAGAGAAACCAGTTTTAAGTTAACTACCAGTCAAAAAAGCACATGGTAAGCCTTTCACCGGCATTCTCTAACTGAAACAGGTTAGATCAGCACATGTATTTGGTTTACTCAGGTTTTTCGAGCTGTTGCTCCAGCCATGAGATTCAGTTCTTTACCAAATGTTGATCAGTTGACAACTCAGGACACTTCTTGACTCATTATCAGAACATATGGCCTCAAGTTGGATGACATAACTGCAAAGACAGTCATTGACCTTTGATCCAATATGACTACTTAACAAGTACACTTCTTAGCATCATTGTCTTCAGACATGGTGTTTGCAATGAACAATCCAGAACTAACGAGAAATCTAAAAGCAATTCATTGCTTGGATTCAGAGCAGACATGTTTTTCCCTTCAAGTCTATGTCCATCTTCCCATTATCTGTAAGATGTTATAGTTCTTGAAGTCTTTTCAGAGTGACAGATTGACATTAAGAGAGTTCCTTATAGGAAGCTCCTTCATATAGATGTTCTGGCCATGTGACTACTCAGCAGGTGACTCTGGTATGACTAGTGGTGCATGAGTTGGAGAATCCTGCCAAGGAGAGATGGCAGTATGCAATCCAATGCAAGTTCACCCATCCAGTTGGCTGGTTTGGTACAGGTCCCATTGCTTGATCAACATCTCTGGATCAGCCACAGATGAGTGTTTTATGCATGAAATGTGGGGCATGGGTATGTAACCCCAGGCAAAGAGTTCACCTCACTCTGTCTGAGCCTTGTCATTGTGTGGAAGCATTCAACCACCTTGTGCTTTGTATAACTGGCATTTCTTCAAACTTCCAGAGCAATGGGAGTGGATATTAGTAGCATATAAAAAGTCTCATGAACTCAGCTAGATAATGACCGTAGTCCTTAGTTCTCACCTTCATCTAACAGTGTCCTCTGAGGCTGTGAGATTGAACAAATGAATTAGACTACAAAGAATCGGCCTTGATTGGCAGATGGAAGAGGTCCAGGATAGTATAAAAAAGTGGTACTTCTTCCAGGACTAAGCCCAGTGGGATCTCAGTAGTGAATTGATTATTTCCTTTCTGTAGATATACTTTACCATTACCCTCTGTAGTGCACTGCGCACTGAAAATTCTATCCCAATTACTATCTTGGCACCATCTGAAGGCTGTTAAACTTATGTATATATCATGTCAAATACCTGACACAATCCTATATAAACTCCTTCCACAAAGCTATAAAGCTTTATTACACCAGCCACAAATTCAGTGATTAATATTACTTTTGTCCCTTTTTATTCACCGCTGTATCATTTTTTTCCTTCTACATTTTTAACTGTTAGTATTGGATAATATAATGCAATCAAAACGTTTCTGCAGTTCATGTTTCCAATGCTTTTCATCAGCTTGTATGTTGTAGCATTGTCAAGTGTTAACAGAATCAGAATGTGTGGTTTGTAAATGACCATGTCTGTCAAAGTCTGATAAAAGTGCATTTATATGTACCAATCTCTTGTTCAGACTGAGTAACACATAATGCAATGATTTGTAAAATAATTTAAAAATTGCATAAAGCGTTTTCACTAGTGTTCATCTTGTAGAATCGCATTTGTCAGTACTACTTTATCTGCCTTCGTTTTTAAAAGTACTTTCCTGAGTCTTTTTCTGTGTGATGATCAATATCCAGAGCAGATGTGTTGTTTCGTTTACTCTGTGTTGTTTCGTTTACTCATCTTCCCAGCCTTTCATCTGTAAAAGCTGAGGAGAAACAATCAGAAAATAAAGCTTATTTTTTCTGATTTTTTTTATAGTAATTAAAAATGTTATATTGTTAAATGGAACATAGATGGTTGGTGAGGCATCTTTTTTTATTCAAGTAGACTAACAATGTTTTACTTCATTACTAAAAGTGCCTCATCAAGAATTTTTAAAATAGCTAAAAAGCTGAAAGATACAGATCTGCAACAAAAAACTGTAAATTATGAGTTAGTCAGGGTTCCTTTGTCCATTTATTTGAAGAGTAGTTTATATCGTCACAAACATACAACATATTTTGTCTTTAAGCAGTTACATGATCAGTTATAGAAAACGTCTCAATGTGCAGGTTTTTTCTGCATTTTTACTGTGTTTTCCCTGACTTTGATGTTACAGCTGTTAACTGAAGTTGCTTCACAGTTTGCATTGCATTTCAAGTGGTTCATTTGTTCTGCTTACATATTTAAATTAGCTTTGTGTGCATTTCAAGGTATCTCTGTGCTATTAATTGAATTAATCAGTGTTGCATTTATTTATTATGTTTTTAGTGGCTTTCAAAATGACAGCAACAGCCAGTGTTAGCCAGGTGTGTGAGTCATTTATAGCATGTAGTGGTTATTTTAATGGGAAGAGGATAATTGCTACAGTTCTGGGAAAGATCAACACTACTGGTCATAGCATTTTTTTTGTTTTTCATTTCTTTCATTTCCCTGTTTATTTTATATTATACAAGCAAATGAATTATTTCATTCTTATTCTAAGATTCCTGACATCTCTTCTACTGTGCGCAAATTAAAAAACAAAGTATTTTCACTCCATTTTGCATCCAGTAAACAGGAAGGTACATTTATTCTACTAAAGGTTAGGTCACCTAGCAATTTAAATTAGTTTTTAGTAGTATCTGTCATTTTTCTGCATTTTCTTTGAATCTGAGGTTCTTGCTATTAATTTAAGTTGTTTTACATTTTGCATCACAGAACTGCAAGTGGTTAATATGCTGTGCCTATCTATTTAAATTCATTTTGAGTGTTTCCTTTGCATTTTTCTGTATTTTATTGTATTTTTCTCTAAATTTTAAGTTACAGCTATTAATTGAAGTAGTTTTACAGTTTGCATTGCATTTCAAGTGGTTTATTTGTTCTGACTAGTATTTAAATCAGTTCTGAGTACATTTCAAAAGGTGTCTCAACTGTTAATTGATTTATTTATTTGCTGTTTTAGTCGCTTTGAAAATTACAGCAAACAGACAATTTTGGACAGACATATATGAATCATCTAGAGCTTGTAGAGGTTATCTCAGTTGAAGGCTTATTTTGAGATGTATTTGCCTTTCATTGGTTCTTTAATTTTTCCCTGTTTATTTTATTTTGTGGAGGTCTGCATAGGGCAGTGGGTTGAAACATGCACTCTACAGATGTAGTCATTTTCAGTTGTAAGTTTTCCTAATATAACCATCTCACCAAAATCCTATCAGTATATCATCTCTTGCTGCATAAAAGTGCTGCAAGCTGTGTATCTGTATAAAGAGTAGAGCCAAGCACCTAGCACTCTGAAAGTAGCTTGCATTAGCCCTAGTGATGCCACATTGAGCAACGTAGCCCAGAGCTGCTACAAATAAGCTAAAACTGTACTGTGCTTATCACAGTCACGTTTAAACCCATGTTATTTGTTTACCTAAATATACATTCATAAATACAAATACCTCCCAGCCCTTAACCAATAACTATCTCACTATATTGTAGTTCTCTAATTTATTTAAGATCTGCAACTTTCTGTAAATCAAATTGTAAATCAAATCAAGCTTTACTTCACACTGGACAAAATTAAAAGTCAGGCTAACTTTCTCGTCTCTGTTGCCAACGTCATAATATTAGGTATCCTAAAGCAATGTAGCAGCTGCCTTTCCTCATAGATAATGAACACCTACTAAACATAAATAACTGTTTGTAAGAGGTATGCATACTTCAAGGATATGGAAGTCTCCCTCACAAAAAAAATAAATAAAAATAAGAAAAACAGACTATGAGCTTCACACTAATGCACCAGATGCTATGTACCCAGTCATGACGCATAATCTAATGTCTGGTGCCAAAGTCATGGTCTTAAACTTAATGCAAAAAAATGCATTATCATCCCCTTCAGCAAGGGTGATGTTCCTGCAAACTACCACATCAGTAGTAATACCCTGAGCACACAGTCAGTGGTGAGAGATCTGGGCACACAAGTCGACATCAACCTTAACTTCGATCACCATGTCTCCACAGTGGTTAGAAGGGCATTTTATATTGCTCATCTCATAAGTAAGGACACTACTACCAGAAAAAAAAGAGGTTATAACCCCCTGTACTCTTCCCTCATCAGGCCAATAATACAGTACAACGCTCCCTTTGGTGTGTTCCTTTCCAAACACCTGCAGCAATTGGAAAGACCACAAAGGTTCTTAACAAAGAAAATTCATGGTCTTCAAGATCTGTGTGGACAGACTGAAATTAGTGTCACTTAACTCTGTCTCATACAGACTGCTCAGAGGTGAACTGCGCCTTGCATATAGAGCAATCTCAGACCCAGCTTTGATGGAAATGCTGCACATTTTCAACTCAAATGTCACATGGGTAACTCGCTCAAAGGACCTTGTTGGAGAGGCAGATTTTTCTCACAGAGGTTGCCCCACCTTTGGAACAAGCTTCCTATTCATGTTAAACAAAGCCCCTCATTGGCCCTATTTAAGCATAATTTGGATGATTGGGTGGGTAACCAGAAATTCATTCTGGGGGGTACCAACTGTGTCCCTCTTAGACAGGGGCAATAGGTGCTGATTGTAGTGTCTGCTTGAAGCAAAAACTCTTGGGAACATAGGCTGAACTTGGCTAGGCTTCTAAGGACCCAGGGGCAATTAGCCTAGTAACCTACTATGATCCTATGATCCTATGAAATATAAGTACAACATACAAGTTGCACATGTGGAGGTGAATGATTTGAAGCAGAAAACCCTGCAGGAGATGCAGAGAGGCATGCTTGAGCTCTCCATATATGCCCCAAATACAGGAAGACCCTGATACTAAGCAGAATCCTGCCTTCTTCATGAATGATGTCTGGGTATGAAGAGAAGAGGACTGGCTTCATAGATTCATAGGTTCATAGGTTGATACTAGGCTATCTGCCCTAGGGCATTTATAAGCCTAGCCAGAGTATGTTTGGCTTTCGCCACCCTTTTAGATTAGTTGACTGTGCCTCTGTATAGTAGGTCACAGAAGGTAGCCCTTTTAAGGTTTGTTTACTGTACCTCTGTCAAGCAGCGACACAGAAGAGATCCCAGGGGTAAACTTACGATTTCCCATCCATTTGTCAAGATTTCTCTTGAAGAGGGTCAGTGATGGGCTCTGCCTGACATGGATTGGGATTTTGTTCCAGAGTGAGGGGAGCCTCTGGGATATGAATCTGTCCCTCCAGCATGTCCTATTTATTTCTGTGCTGAGGTTCAGGTCCCTGGAGCATGTAGCTCTAAGGGATTTAGATTTCCTGAGGTGAAGCATGTCCATTAATTCTGGGTTAGACATGGCTTTATACATCAGACACAGATCGCCTCTGAGTAGGCGGTATGCAACTGAGTAAAGCTGGAGTTTCTTTAGCCGAACTGCATAGGGCATCTGTTTGAGCCCCTTGATCCTCTTGGTGAGATACTTTTGGGGTCTTTCCAGTTGCTGAAGGTGTCGGGTAAGGTACATCCCAAACGGGGCACTGTACTCAATTATGGGCCTGATAAGTGCTGAGTAGAGGGGCACAATGACCTCTCTTGATCTAGATGTGAACCCTTTCATGATAAGGTGGGCTATATAGAAGGTCTTTCTAACCACTTTGGCAATGTGATTGTCAAAGGAGAGATTGCTATCTACTTGGGTCCCCAAGTCCCTAATTACTTCTTCCGTACTTAATGGATTACCACCTATGTGGTAATTTGTGGGCACTTTGTTTTTTCCAAAGGGGATGACTATGCACTTTTTGGCATTTAGCTTTAGGCCATGGCTCTGGCACCAGTTATCCGTCTCTGTGAGACCCTTTTGGAGGATGCTTGTGTCAGTCAGAGAGTTGATTATAGCATCCAGTTTGCAGTCATCTGCGAACTTGGTCAGCCATAGTCCACCCGTGTTAGCCTGTACCTCGGAGAAATATATACCGAACAAGAGAGGTCCCAGGACTGAGCCTTGTGGGACACCACTTGTAACTGGTTTAGAGTCTGACATGGCACCTGCTATTCTGACCATGTGGGTTCTATCCCTGAGCCAGTTTGCAACCCATCTTGTCACATAGGGGTTGATATTTAAGCTGGTGAGCTTATTTATGATGCCCGAGTGGGGTATTGTGTCAAAGGCCTTTGCGAGGTCCAGGTAGGCTGTGTGGACTACCTTCCCTTCATCTATGGCTTTGGTAACTGTTTCAAAGGTTCAAGAGGCAAGATCTGCCTTTAACAAAGCCAAATTAGGTAGGATCCAGTGTCTGGAGGTTCCCAATGTCTTTGTTTATGATTTCCATGATGATACATTCCATAGCTTTGCAGACAAGGCTAGTCAGGCTTATAGGGCGATAGTTTCCAGGTTCTGTTGTGGCACCACCTTTGTGGAGTGGGACCACTGTTGCTGTATGCCATTCCTTGGGAACATATCCTGTAGTAAGGCTGAGATTGAACAGTGACTTTATATGAGGGTTTAGTTCTTCTTGGAGCTCGTGTAAGATGCAGCCTGGGACACCGTCTGGTCCCATCGATGCTTTGTTTTTAGCTTTGGAGAGGGCAGCTCTCACCTGTGCATCTGTGATCTCAGGAAGGCTACACTCTGTTGGGATAGACATTTGCTCTTTTGGGGGGGGGGGATAAGTTTGCACTGAACCTTTCTGCCAGGATGCTGGCAATGTCTGTGGGTTCAGTGAATTTTTTGTCATTTTGCCCTAACTCAGAGCATATCTGGGAGTTGCCTCCCAGGTTTCTGACATAACTAAAGAAGGCGTTGTGATTATCTTTGGTGTCTTGTGCAATTTTTCTTTCAAAGCTGGCCTTAGAAGATTTTATGAGGGATCGTAGTTTCTTGCTAGTACTGATCAGTGACGCCTTCCCTTTTTGGGATTTTGCTCTGTCATGTAGTAGCTTTTTCCTTCTGTTGTATAGCTTATTTATGGCCGGGGTCCACCAGACAGGTCTCCTACCTTTGGAGGAGTGAGTCTTGGTTTTATTTGGGATAGCATTCTCCACGCATTCCTGTAGGTGTCCATAGAATGCTTTTGTAAAGGATTCTGCATTTTGGGCCATATTGTCCACTGGCCCGGAGGCTTTGAAGGATTCCACCTCAGTTTTGAGAAGTGTGAAGTTTGCTTTTGAGAAGTTCTTCACCGTGGTTTCCTTGGCTAGGGGTGGGGACGGAATATGGATGTCCAGCGAGATTTGTTTATGGTCTGATCTTACCAAAGAGGGGTATACCTCTGGTGTGGAACAAGGAGACCCCATGCTGGTGATGACCAGATCCAGTATGTTTTCCCCTCTTGTGGGAGTGGTGACCAGTTGTTCCATAGCATTTGAGTTTATAAATTCTATGAACCATTGGGCGAGGGTGTTTGGGCTTGAGTAGTTTTCCCAATCAATGTTTGGGTAGTTGAAGTCACCCAATATAATAGTGTTTGGAGAGACCTTCATATTCTCCAGTGTTCTCAGGAAAGCCAAGTGAGGTTCCTGTATTTGGGAGGGTGGTCTGTAGCAGGCTACAAACTGAAAGGCAGTTTTACCCACTGTTAGTTGCACATGGATGGTCTCCGAAGCTTCGTGCAGTGCCACTAGCCTGGAGGTGTGGGTATCTTTGATAAATATGGATACTCCCCCTCCTTTTGTGGTTCGGTCCAAGTTTTGGGGCCGGAAAACATGGTATGAAGTATAGCCTGGTAGTGCTGGGGTGCTCTTGGGAGCCTTGAACCAGGTTTCTGTTACTGCACAGATATCAATATTTTCCATACTGAGGAGAGTCTCGAGTGCATGCATCTTGAGGTTTAGACTTCTGGCGTTGAGCAGCATTACCCTTAGTTTTTTTTCCGTTGTGTTGTCTATGGGGGTGGGTTTGTATTTTGAGCCTTGCCTAAAAAGGCACTATGGGGGAGGCAAGAGCCTTAGCCAGTATTCGAAAACCCAGGGGTGACAGGTGCAAGCCGTCCCTAGCGAAGCAACGTGGCTTGTCGAGCATGTCATCCCAGGCTGACAGACACTGGATCCCCTTTGAATGACACCAATACTTTAGCCAATTGTAAAAATTTATCATTTTGTCTTTATACTGTGGCATCATTCTTGGTGAGGGTAAGATGCTACTCAAGGTCAGGGTCATACCGGCCTGGGCTACATGATCAAAGAGCTCCTGTACGTCTTTTTTCATGTAGTCCAGGGAGGTACATCTCAGGTCATTCACACCAGCATGGACAATGATGGAGTCATACTTGTACTTGCTTTGGAGTGACCTGAGTGCTTGTGTTATGTGGCAGATCCTGGCACCCGACAGGCAGCTTACAGTGACCTTCTCCTTGTTCAGCCTGGTGAGTGGGACATCAGTGTGTCTAACAATAGAGTCACCTATTACAAGTGTATTATGTGTGTTGTTTAGCCTTAAGAGCTGTGACTGTGTGGCACACTGTCTTTGTGAGCTATGTGCTACGTGGATATTGTTTCGTGGTAGGTGTTGCTTGGATGTCTGCTTTGGAGGTCTCTGCTGCTTAGGCAGATTTTTATTTAGAGCCTCCGAGTATGTTTTTGTGTGTTTATGTGTTTGGTTTGCTGATGCGATAGGTCTATGTGAGACTAGATTTGTGGTGTGTGTGGTTACCTTCTCCTCCTGACAGGCTGTGCCAGTACTGGGTTGAGAGAGCTTAGCCTCCAGTTTGGCTATATAGTTGCATCTCTCACATATATTTCAGCTTGTTGGGAGGAGGAGAGGGTGGTCTGTATACATAAGGCAGTTGTAACATTGCCTCAAGATTCCCAGATTCACCAGCTGGACTGGAGAGTAAACTCGAAACTGACCTTTGGACATGCCTGAATAATATAAGGAACTACTTATTGACTGATCAGAAAGAACCAATAGGGAACAAGTGCTTTGAAGGAGTATAAGAGGATGTAGTGCTTTAGTTTGTGTTTACCTATGAGATTACTTATACTAGCAAGTGCAGGGCTTTAGAATGAGAACAGAGTGCTTAATTTGAGATTTAGACCAGTTCTAAGGGAAAAAGTGAAGAGTAGACTTTGTGGAGCCGGGAATAGTTTAAGCTTGTTTAAGCGGCACTGCCCGACGCTGCTCTGTGCGCAAGACCGCACTAAAAGAGGGTTGCAGGGTTTTAAGAGATGGAGATCAAGGAGTTTAGAATTGACCCAAAATGGCCAATAAAACTACAGCTTCTAGGCAGTAACCACTCCTACAGGGACAGGCAGGCTGTTCAGTGTTAACTACTGCCACTGGTGAACACAGAGACTTCCCTTTAGTCCAAGCAAGCACTGGCCTCCAAGAAACTTACAAACAGTTCAGAACAGCAAATCTGTAACTGAACTTTCTTAAATTCCAGAAAGTGGGAAAAAAGCAAGATTTTTTTCAACAACTGGCTAAAATACTTAGTGTCATTCTATGAGGATTCAGTAAGTGTCAGCATCGAATGAGATGCTTCACAATCCTACTTGCTTTGCAAGGAATGGCCTGTACCTCTCATTCAAGGGTTTCTACATACTAGCTAAAGCCTTACTGACCACATTTTAGGCCAAATTTAGTTAATGAACATTCCCACACAGCAAACATAGCAATATCAAAATAGGATTAATTTAAGGTGGCTCTGCTCAAGTCCAGAAGTCTACAAAACAAGCTACCTAACCTTGAAGCACCTCTGCATTTGGGATGCATCTGTATAATCACTAAAACCTGGTTTAGATGCCCATATGCACTCTTTCCATACCTGGATGTAGCGCCTGCCATGCCTTCAGACCCATTGGCAACTGTGGTGGTGTTTCCGTATATGTCAAAGACTATATCACCTCTAGTCAGATTCCCAGAGACAAACAAATGGAATTTAATAAACTCCAATTCACACTTAACCAAATCAAATGTCAGTTTATCCCTAGTTACAGGACACCTTCCATGACCCCTAGAAATTCATGTCAGGTTCTTAAACATTATGAATGAACCCCTCCACCCCCATAATTCAGAACCCAATCATTCTAGGAGCCATTAACTAACAATTTACTGGAGTACCTACACTTCCAACATAGGATATATAAAGAACATTTTAGGTCTAATAAATATAAACTCAGCGAACTGTTAATAGCCTAACTACAGAACATATTCTTGACCTGGTACTTAAAAATGTAGTGTCATCATGGACAGCTCCACTAGTAAGTTCTACTCCAATTAAGTCAATCACTTATTCCCTCATAATGTCTAAACCCAACAAAATCAATATATCGAAAATCAAAGAGTTTAAGCATACAAATCTTTTTGGAAGAAATTTTATGAAGTCTTAAAATTCATTTAGAACAACATCACTTCAGCAGATAGATTCACAAAGGAGTTTTATAACCACATACATAAATATGAGGAATTGGCAGTGCCATCTATATCCAAATACGATGGGAAATTTAAAAGCAAACCATCCCAGTGGTCCGCCGACATAAGTAAAATCTGCAATAAAAGAAAAAAAACTATAAATCAGATGAAAACCCAAAATTAAGGAAAATGTTAGGAATTTGACTAACAATTTATAAGAGACTATTAAATCTACTAAGGTAACCCATGAACATGTGTTGGCATCTGAAGCCAAGGACAATTATGAATCCTGCTTTGGTTATGTTAGAAAACTAAGAAACAACACTCAACAGTGTACAAAACTCATCAAAACCTTTTCGCACTCAATGGGCATTCCCAATCTCCTAGCAAAAGTTCACTCCTGAGATAACAATCCAGAGCCCTACAATGCCCATATGTCTACACCCCTTATCATCACTAAAGGACGTTGTATTGAAAGTGCTGTCCACGATTAAGGACACTTCCTCCATGAATCTCGATACCATACCTGGACGTTTGATACATAGTACTAAAAGCATTCCCTGGTGGAACCTCTACATAAGTTATTTAACCATCCTGGAGGTATGATGGACAGCTGTGTAAGCATGCCCTGGTGGAACTTCTACCTGAGTTATTTAACCATCCTGGAGGTATGATGTACAGCTGTGCAAGCATGCCCTGGTGAAACCTCTACCTAAGTTATTTAACCATTCTGGAGGTATGATGGACAGCTGTACTCATACACTCCATACCAATCCCCAAAACTATAGCCCCATCAACCTGATGAGTCTCATTTGTAAGGCCATGCAACACATTAAGACGGACTTGGTTAGTGTAGACATTAAAAATCTCCTTACGTTAGATCTGCAGATATTTGTTTTTTCAAAAGTTAGATCCTATCTAATAAATCAGATACACTTTCTTGAAAAGGTAATATAAGATGTTGACAGTGTTCATATTGTACACAGTGGTGTCCTGCAGGGCTCAGTGCTTGGATCACTTTTGTACGGCATTTACATATGGCTACCCAAGTTTGTGAATGATTGCAAAATGGGAGTCCTTGTCAAATCCCTACCTGACAAAGAAGCCCACTAGCAGGAACTTACAGTCATACCTGGATTACTGAAAGTAGACTTAAATTAAATGAAATGCAACATTGTCACATTTGGCAGATGAATCACACTCCCTGTGTATAATTCACAATACCCCACGTTGAAATGAAAATATACTTAAAGACCTGGGAACCTGGGATGATAAGTCTCTCTTCTTTGATCATAATGTAGCAATGGTTGTCCAAATGTCCTACTTAGCACATTCGTTTGCCAATGGAATATCATCAGATCTAAAGATGTTACTGATGACACCAATTACAGATTACATCTCCTCACCAGACATGGGTCTATATTATAAACACGAAAGTGCAAAATAGTGAATACATGTACATCGACACATAAAGGTCGATGTACAAAAAGAGCGAAATACGTAATCGGCAAAAATGAAAACACCAAATGTATTTGCTTGGCCAGCAGGGCGATCATGGGGATGAGGAAATATATCCTTTTTCCCACTGTACTGTGCTGTCTCGGTGTTGGTATATTTAAGAAGGGGGTGTGGGGGGGCACAGCCCCCCACATGGGGTATGCAGGAGGGCTTGCCCCCCTGCAAAAGTGTGTTAATTTAATTTTATTTAGTTAGCGCTTACCTGCATGGCGCTGTTGGTTGATGAAATATGTTCAGCCTTTTCATTTTTGCAGATTATGTATTTCGCTCTTTTTGTACATCGACCTTTATGCGTTGATGTACATGTATTTGCTGTTTACAGCTTTTATGTTTATAATATAGACTCACCAGACATATCAAACAGTTGGAAAGACCCCAGAGGTTCCTAAGAAAGAGGTTTAAAATCGCTAAGCTGCCATAAAGGACAAGAAGCACTGCCCTCTTATCTATGTCTTATACCTGGATAAATAACCAGAACGAGTAACCTAAACCTGCATCAGCAGATCAATGAAACAAGATGGAGAGGCAAACTCATTGCTCAATGTCTCCCTCACCTCTGGAATAGACTCCCCCATAGATAAAGCAATGTATTAAACTAACTTCCTGCAAACGAGACCTGGATAATTGAATTGGTATTCATAAATGTATCCTGACCTTGAGTGGTCTACCCATCAGTGGAATCTGTGGATGGTAGATAGAAATGGTGCTTGATCTTGTTAACTATCAATCTGTTTCCTAAAATAATTGCAGTAAGTCTTTCACCTCTAGAATACCAAAACTGAGAAGCTGCCACTGATCTAGGACCATTTTGTTGCAGTTTTGAACTTAATTTGGTTACTGTTTCCTCTTGATATGACTCATTTTACTTTCCTGTCAAACTTCAAGAGCTATTCTTTCAAGAAATATTACACATTGGGTCCTTCAGAACATCCATGGATTTCAGAGATCCATAAGCTGCTTATCTATGTCTTTTTTGTGTTTAAGAGCCATGTTTTTTTTTCCATTTGCGTGTGCTTGGCATACTGTTGCAAAACTGGTTCATTTCTAGATCACGAGATATAATATTCTTTAGTTTCTATGATGTGGGACCCTAGCTTCACTTCTTTTCTTAGGCTGTATGGCCTCTGATTATTTTGTTGCCTGTACAGTGTAAATACATCGGGTTCCTATCAAGTCATCGAACTTTTATAAGTTCGAACTACATATGGTCGAGACCATATGTTTGAATTTGTAAAAGTTAAAGCGTGTGAATGGAAATCTCCATAGGCAGAGGTTTCCATTCACTTCAATGTGGTGCGATCTCGGAGTTGGTATATTTAGGTAGTGGGGGTGTGGGGGTGCAGTGGGGGCTTGCCCCCTGCTTACAACAGTTTATTTTGTTGTTCATTGTGTTTTTTTTTTTTTGTTTTTTTTTTAGGTAGTCAAAGTTAAGTAACTTCGAACATAATGCTTCGACCATTAGGTGTTCGAAGTTACATAACTTCGACTATGTGATATAATCCACTACATCAATTTGGTAATCACAGACTGAAACAGTGCTGGCAATAGAAACATTTTTCATGAGAATGAAGTTTCGTAATCCTGCTTCTACCACTCAATATCCATGTGGTAAATGCCAACTACATGAAAATACATGCTTCAACGTACCAAATGACAAAACCCCACAAAACTAAAAGTCAACAACCACAAAGTCTATAACATCAAAAATAAAGACACACAATTTTATTACAATTGTCACTAGAAACCAGTCACAAAACTCTAAAACAAAACATCCACTGAAAAAGTCCTAACATAAAATAATACAGATGAAAATTGCAAGTAACTCCTTGCAATACACATAATTATTTATCTCATTTGTTTGGGGGTTTTGATTTTAATAAGTGGTTGTGGGGTGGTTTAAAATGGTGTTTATTTGTTAATAAATTTTTAAAAAAATTGGTGTTTTTGAAGAAAATTTTTTTTTTTTTTTTTGGTTTTGCTTTTTTTTATTTTTTTATAGGGTTTTTTTTTTTGTAATTAAATATTTTAAAAATATATAATTGGGTTTTTCTTTTGGGTTGGGGGGTTTTTTAAATATAATTTATTATGTTTTTTGTGTTTAAAAATTTTTTTTTATTTGGTTTTGGGTTTGATATTTAAAAATTTTTTTTTGTTGGGTATATATTTTATTTATGTGTGGGTGTTTTTTTTTTATTATGGTTGTTTTTGTTGTGTAATTATAAATTTTTGGGTTTTGTTTAATTTATAAGTTGGTTTTGGTTGTTTAATTATAAAATTAAATTTGGGGATGGGGTTATTATTAATAATGTGGTTGGGTTGGTATATTTATTTTTGGGGTGTGGGTGAAAAAAAAGGGGTTGTGTGTAAATTATTTTTGTTGTTTTTGTGTTTTTTTTTTTTTTGGTTTTGGTTGTTTGAAATAATTTGTTGGTGTTGAATTATATAATTTTTTTTTATAATATAATAATTTGGTTTGGGTGTGGAATAAAATTTTTTTTTGGAATTTTAAAATTTTTTTTTTTTGGGGGTTTTAAATAATATATGTGGTTGTTGTGGGGGGAAAATAAAAATTTTTTTTGAAATTAAAAAATTTTTTTTGTTTTGTTTTTATAATTAAAAAAATATTTATATTTTTATATATATATTTTTATTTTTTTTTATATATTTTTATTTTTATATTTTTATTTTTTTTTATATTTTTTTTTTTTTTTATATTTTTTTTTTTTTTTATTTATATTTATATATTTTTTTTTTTATATATATATATTTATTTTTTTTTATATTTTTTTTTATTTTTATATTTTTGTGTGTGTGTATATATATATATATATAAAATTTATTTTTTTTGTGTGTTTTTTATATATATTTTTTTTTTTTGTGTATATATTTTTTTTTTTATATATATGTTTTATATATATATTATATATGTGTGTTTTTTGTTTATATATTATATATATATATTGTTGTGTGTTTTTTTTTTGTTTTTTTATATATATATATATATATATTTTTGTGTTTTGTGTT
>NC_056745.1:1445688627-1445701127 GCF_019279795.1 Protopterus annectens
ACTAAGTCAGCACTAAAAAATTAAAAGCACTACACCCTCACAAACTCCCCTTGAGTACCTTGTTCCCCATTGGCCCTTTTTTCAATTATAAAGGAATTCCCAATACTATTCTAGCATGTCCAAAGGTCAGTTGTCAATCTCCTCTCCGGTCCAGCTGGTGAATCTGGGAATCTTGAGGCAATGTTACAACTGCCTCATGTACACAGACAACCCTCTCCTCCTCCCAACAAATTTTAACACATGTGAGAGATGCAACCATATAGCCAAACTGGAGGCTAAGCTCTCTCAACTCAGTACTGGCGTAACCAGTCAGGAGGAGAAGGAAACCACACTCACTACAATTCCAGTCTCACATAGACCTACCACGACAGCAAACCAAACACATAAACACACAGAAACATACTTGGAGGCTCTAAATAAAAATCTGCCTAAGCAGCAGAGACCTCCAAAGCAGACACCCAAGCAACCGCTACCCCAAAACAAAACACGTGCAACACATACCTCACAAAGCCAGTGTGCCGAACAGTCACAGCCCTTAAGGCTAAACAACACACCTGATACACTTGTAATAGGTGACTCTATCATCAGGCACACTGATGTCCTGCTCACCAGGCTGAACAAGGAAAAGGTCACGGTGAGCTGCCTGTCAGGCGCTAGGATCCGCCACATAACACAAGCACTCAGGTCACTCAAAGGCAAGTACAAATATGACTCAGTCATTGTCCATGCTGGTGTGAATGACCTGAGACGTACCTCCCTGGACTACATGAAAAGAGACATAGAGGAGCTCTCTGAGCATGTAGCCCAGGCCGGTATGTCCCTGACCTTGAGTAGCATCTTACCCTCACCAAGAATAATGCCACAATATGAAGACAAGATGATCAATTTCAACAATTGGCTTAAGTATTGGTGTAATTCAAAGGGGATCCAATGCCTGTCAGCCTGGGATGACATGCTCGACAAGCCACGATGCTTCGCTAGGGACGGCTTGCACCTGTCACCCCTGGGCTTTCGGATATTGGCAAAGGCTCTTGCTACCCCCATAGTGCCTTTTTTAGGCAAGGCTCAAAAGACAAACCCACCTTTATAGGTATCACAAGGGATAAGAAACTAAGATTAATGCTACTCAACTCCAGAAGTCTAAATCTCAAGATGCACGCACTGGAAACTCTCCTTAGCATGGAGAACATCGATATCTGTGCAGTAACAGAAACCTGGTTCAAGGCTCCCGAGAGCACCCCAGCACTACCAGGTTATACCTCATACCATGCTTTTCGTCCCCAAAACTTGGACCGAACCACAAAAGGAGGGGGAGTATCAATATTCGTCAAAGATACCCACACCTCCAGGTTGGTGGCACAGCACGAAGCATCAGAGACTATCCATGTGCAACTAACAGTGGGTAAAACTGCCTTCCAGTTTATAGCCTGCTACAGACCACCCTCCCAAACCCAGGAACCCCACTCAGCCTTCCGGAGAACACTGGAAAATATGAAGGTCTCTCCAAACACCATTATATTGGGTGACTTCAACTACCTAAACATAGACTGGGAGCATTACTCTAGCTCCAACACTCTAGCCCAAAGGTTCCTAGAATTTATAAACTCAAATGCTATGGAACAACTTGTTACCACTCCCACAAGAGGGGAAAACATACTGGACCTGATCATCACCAACATGGGGGCTCTATGCTCCAGACCAGAAGTGTATCCCTCCCTGGTAAGATCAGACCATAAACTAATCTCACTGGATATTCACATCCCGATCCCACCCCCTGCCCAGAAAACCACAGTGAAAAACTTCTCTAAAGCAAATTTCACACTCCTCAAAACCGAGGTGGAATCCTTCAAAGCCCCCGGGCCTGTGGAAAATACGGCCCAGACTGCAGAATCCTTTATAAATGCATTCTATGAACACCTTCAGGAATGCATGGATCTTGCAATCCCAAATAAAACCAAGACCCAATCTTCCAAAGGCAGACGTCCTGTCTGGTGGACCCCAGCCATAAACAAACTATACAATAAAAGGAGGAAACTACTACATGATAGAGCAAAATCCCAAAAAGGGAAGGCATCTCTGATCAGTATTAGCAAAAAACTACGGGCACTCATAAAATCGTCTAAGGCCAGCTTCGAGAGAAAAATTGCACAGGACACTAAAGAGAATCACAAGGCTTTCTTTAGTTATGTTAGGAACCTGGGTGGGAATTCCCAGATATGCTCAGAATTAGTCCAAAATGACAAAAAATACACCGAACCCACAGACATTGCCAACATCCTAGCTGACAGGTTCAGTGCAAACTTCTCCCCCCCTCCCCACCAAAAGGGCAGATATCTATCCCAACAGATTGCTGCCCCCCTGACATCTCAGATGCTCAAGTGAGAGTTGCCCTCTCCAAAGCAAAAAACACAGCATCAATGGGACCAGACGGTGTCCCGGGCTGCGTCCTACATGAACTCCAAGAAGAGCTAAACCCAAACATAAAACTACTGTTCAATCTCAGCCTTACTACAGGATATGTACCCAAAGAGTAGCGTACAGCAACAGTGGTCCCTCTCCACAAAGGTGGTGCCTCAACGGATCCTGGAAACTATCGCCCCATAAGCCTGACTAGCTTGGTCTGCAAAGCTATGGAAAGGATCCTCATGAACCTCATAAATAAAGATATTGGGGACCTACAGACACTGGATCCTACCCAGTTCGGCTTTGTTAAGGGCAGATCCTGCCTCTTAAACCTGGTCAATTTTTTTGAAACAGTCACCAAGGCCATTGACGAGGGGAAGGTGGTCCACACAGCCTACCTGGACCTCGCAAAAGCCTTCGATACAATACCCCACTGGCATTATAGATAAGCTCACCAGCTTAAATATAAACCCCTATGTCACTAGATGGGTTGCAAACTGGCTCAAGGACAGAACCCACATGGTTAGAATTGCTGGAGCCATGTCAGACTCCAAACCAGTTACAAGTGGCATCCCACAAGGCTCAGTCCTGGGACCTCTTGTTCGGGTATATATTTCTCGGAGGTACAGGCCAACACGGAAGGACTGTGGCTGACCAAGTTCGCAGATGACTGCAAACTGGGCCATAATCGACTCTCCAGCTGACACAAGCATCCTTCAAAAGGGCCTCATAGAAACAGACAACTGGTGCCAGAGCCATGGCCTCAAGCTAAATGCCAAAAGTGTATAGTCATCCCCTTTGGCAAAAACAAAGTGCCCACAAATTACCACATAGGTGGTAATCCATTAATTACAGAAGAAGTAATTAGGGACCTGGGGACCCAAGCTGATAGCAATCTCTCATTTGACAACCACGTGGCCAAAGTGGTTAGAAGAACATTTTATATAGCCCACCTAATCGTGAAGGGATTCACATCTAGATCAGGGGAGGTCATCGTGCCTCTTTACTCATCCCTCATCAGGCCCATAATTGAGTACAATGCCTCTTTTGGGATCTACCTTACCAGACACCTGCAGCAACTGGAAAGACCCCAAAAGTACCTCACCAAGAGGATCAAAGGGCTCAAACAGATGCCATATGCTGCCCGGTTAAAGAAACTCCAGCTCTACTCAGTGGCATACCGCCTGCTCAGAGGCGATCTGTGCCTGACGTATAAAGCCATGTCCAACCCGAATTAATGGACATGCTGCACCTCAGAAAATCCAAATCCCATCGAGCCACGTGCTCGAGAGACTTGAACTTCAGCACTGAAATAAATAGGACATGCTGGAGGGACAGATTCATAACCCAGAGGCTCCCTTCACTCTGGAATAAAATCCCAGTCCAGGTTAGGCAGAGTCCCTCATTGACTCTCTTCAAGAGGAATCTTGATGAGTGGATGAGATCGTAGGTTTACCCCGGGTATCACTTCTGTGTCACTGTTAGACAGAGGCACAGTATACTAACCTTGAAAAAGGGCATAGCAAAATAAATTTAAAATGGGTGGCGAAAGCCAAACACACTCTGGCTAGGCTTATAAATGCCCTAGGGCAGATAGCCTAGTATGAACCTATAAACCTATGAACCTATGAAGTAGACCCGTATATATATATATATATATATATATATATATATATATATATATGTGTGTGTGTGTGTGTGTGTGTGTGTGTGTGTGTGTGTGTGTGTGTGAGACAACACCAGAATTGTATAAAAATGAGCATTTATATTCATGAAGTTTAAAATATCAAAACAGCAACTGCTTCAACTGCTTCAACTAGAAACAAAAATACAGCTACTCTTACAGCCCTGAAAGATATATATAACAACTCTGAGGTCACACTGCACTGAGGAAAATGGTACATTTCCCCATCCTCACTGTACTGCGATCTGCACTCAAAAGCTCCAAGTACCGTGAAACATACGCAGCCACTGTTTCGATATTTTCAGCTTCGGGAAAGTAAACATTCGGTTTTGTGCAATTTTGGTGTTGTCATCTCACTGGACTGATTTTTGCTAATTTGAACTTTCTATAATGTAACATAGACCCATATATACACACACACACACACATGTATATATATACATATATATATATATATATATATATATATATATATATATATATATATATATATATAGATAGATATAGATAGATATAAATATAGATATAGATAGATATATGTATGTATATGTATGCATTTGCATAATCAGAAGCTGAAAAGAGGAATCTAAACCACAGAGCAAAGTGATACCAACCCTCTGCAGCTTGTAGCAAACAAACTACCTGAAGTGAAATCAGCAGTCGTATCCGTTGGTAACAGTATTTATTTTTTTATTTATTTTTATTTTATTTTATGTTTGTTTAGCGGGTAGTGTCCGACTGGGCCATGGAGCCCGTTTTCAGCTGAGGCCCGGGGAGAAAAGCTCCACACACAGTAACATTGTAAAGATAATACAAAATCATAAAATCATAAAAATTACATGCATATAATAATACACTTGATATAAAAGTTATACATGTATAATCCAGAAGACCAGAGGTGAACAAGTTATGATGTGAAACAGTACTGTGCATAATGAAGTATCAATAAGTGAAACTGATTGACAGAGAAGCATCCAAGATGGCATCATGTGTAGCACACTTAGAATGTACATTGTTTACTGCATAGTTCCAAGTTCTAAAATGGGCAGCAGCCAGAGATAAAGTTACTTAAAGAGGGGAAAGAGAAAAGTAAATAGGGAGGGAGATATATTATCCAGGAGAACAGCAGGAGCAGATCCAGCTGGATTTGAGATGTTCTCTACTTTTAGGTTTAAAGGAAGATTAGTTGGAAGTGTTTTGAATGTGTTGGGGAGAGAATTGCAGGCCTTAGCTATTTTATTAGAGTAGAGGCATTTGTCATGGTAGTGAGCCACGGTGGTGCAGCGGTTAGCGTTGTCACCTCACAGCAAGAGGTTCTTCCGTTCGATTCTCGGCTGGAGCGCCATTTGTGTGGAGTCTGCATGTCCTCCCCATGGTCAAGTGATGTTAAAGACATGCAGGTAGGTGCGAGCGTGAATGGGCGTGCCTTCGTTGAAGGTTGGGCATCGGGCTGGCAACTTGGCACCATAAAAATCCACTGTCAGTCATGAGCAGACTGGAGTTCCGCTGTGGCGACCCTTAAACGAGAAAAGCCGAAAGTCAGATGCGAGAGGCAGTTGTCATGGTAGTTGTGTGACTGGGTTATTTTTAGCTTCAGTCTTTCTGAAGATCTAAGAGACCTTGTATTGACTTGAGGTTGTACTAGGGAGGAAAGTGAGGGGCATTGGTTGGGGTTGTGAATGATTTGGTAAATAAAGGTGAGATTGTTTAGTGTTAACAAGTTGGGAAGCTCAAGCCAATTCAGTTGTTGGAGAGCAGAGCAGTGATGAGATTTATGGGGATGATTGCTGGCAAATTTTTCAATTTTATTATAGCAGGAATAGCAGCTAATTTAGCATAGATCTAAATGTATTTAGGAGATGCATTAAAATCTTGTGCTTTGATTAGTTCTGATAACAGATTTCACCTAAAAGATTTCTCTACAATCACTCAGTTGTCTTTTAGTGATTGTTTTTGATCACATTTGTTCAAGCTGAGCTACATTAACAACTCATGCACCTTAATTATTGTCATTGAGGTCATTGTGCAAGACTGTTGTGTTATGCTAGCGAGTTTTTGTTATCCTCTGCTATTGCTCAACTATGGAGTTAAAATGTTTATAAATGGGGTGTGGGAAGCAATGTCCCCGTGGAGAAGGTGCAAAGATGTAAGTCTCCCTGCAAAAACCTTTGTTAATTTTATTTATGATGAATATTTATTTGATTAAATATAGTCATTGAGACATGAAATGTCGAAGAGCCATTTCATTTAACGTAGGAGAAGCAATATAAAACTGTAAACTTTCATAACAGTAAATGTGTAGGATTCATTTGAAATTCCCATGAAAGCATGTACTGTGTATATCTGGTAATTTGCTGTCAAAATACTGGTGATAAACAAACCAATTAAAACAGAACCTATTTGTATTCATTATATCAGTGCCAGAAGTCAAATTTGAAATGTGTACATTATTCATTAGCCAATGAGAAGCTTAAATCGGTCATATGCCCACACACTAAAAGCATGTTTCGTGTTAGCAGATTGTACGTAATGGGACAAGGACGTACATGTGGGATAACAAAATCTCTGCTTCTGCAACATAAGTATGTTTGCAAATATTCTGCAGGATTTGACAAGCATAATAAGCTGTTGAGAGTGTCTTTAATTTCCTGCAAGACCTGAGTGACTACAACCTCCAAGCAGTGAGAAAGAAGAACAATGTTGGCTTATAGCCAGCATCCCTTTTTCTGAGAAAGGGCAATCCCATAAATGTTCCTGACTTTATCAACGTGGCTGTCCTCCTCAACATACAAAAAGTGCAGTTCAGATCACTGGTGCAATCTGTGATGCAAACAGCAATCCAGGATCATACAGAGTTGTACTGAATGCTTCCACAAAACTGTTAAATATAGTTGTTTGTAGGGGGCAAACCCTGTGGATCCTGTCCCTACACAGGGGCTTTCCCCTCCCAAATCCCTGCACTTCTTAGATAGTTACTAGGCATGTTGTCCCAAATACTATTAAGGAGCCTAGCCAATTCTCCAATTGCCCCAAAACACTGTCTGGTTAAGTGACCTGATCCAGGTCACAGAGCAAGGAAATGAAGGCTGAGGGAATCAAACCTCATATCATAACAAACAGCTCATTACTAGCCCATAGCATTAATCCTCTGCACTAACTGCCAGACCGAGAAGTAAGCACTGAATACAGGAAGTTTCAATATATACAGGCACTTAATTTTTATACAGTATTAATTGATTAAAGAAACCCATAATGTCACAGAACTCCAGGATCTAGCAACAGATTCAGCAATTTAAGAAACGAGTGAGTATAATTTGGTGCAATGTCATATTCCCAATCTCAGCCTCTCTCTATTGCCAATACTGTCAGTGGCTTATTTAAAAAGTTATAACATCTAAAATGTACAAAGTGTGTTATCAGAGCATCTAATTTAACTCAAGTAAGCATGGTATTCCTGCTACTTTCTCATAGTAGTTATAAGACCACCAAGTGTTTGAGCAGTAGCACTGCTCCGAAATGTACCTTAATCAAAGGAGTCTGCAGTTGTTAAAGAGTTTTACCCAGGTCTGAGATGGTGCAATGACATCAGAAGTGATTATACTAAACTCAGAGGAGCAAAGCACAAGCCCCTCCCCCCTTCCAGGGGCAATGTGGAAGGCTTACCACCCACAGAAAAAATAAGTCATTAAAAATAATTAGATCAATCGCTTTAATTTTGATCCACTAGCATGACTCGGTCGTCTACAACTACTTCAGCATAAGCTCTAGTGGACTATGGTGATATGTACTGCAGAACAGCTGTATACCTCATTCCTAATTTAATCATTTTAAGATTTTTTTATTTGATTCAGGCCGGGATATTTAAGTCAGTGAGTCAGTAGTGAGAGAAAGAATGTATTGCCCATAAAAGCACTATTTATGAGATTTTCATCTTCTCCTTATGCTTCATATTGGACTAAAGAGCCTTCTCTTCTGTTTACATCTTCTTTATCCAGGATTGTAATGTAGTTAACACATTTATATTATACCAAGATGGTTGAATTGATTTACATTCAGATGTTTTAGGGTCTGGCTACTGTTTACTTCGGCGGTATATAAATCATGGTAATAAAAGGAAGAGACTACAGTTAGTAGATTAAAAATACAGAAAATATAGTTCTCTGCAACATTTGCATATTATTTATTGGTCATTTTTTGACAGGGAAAGTCCAGCTGGGATAATATGTCATGTTTAGTGGAAGCTCAGGAAGAAAAACTCCACTGTGTTTGCATTTCAACTGATATAGGTGAGTAAGCTGATTAAAAGGAACATTGTCCAGCAAACCTCACACTTGGAAAGATGAATTCATTAAAAATTTTTATCAATACCATATGACAGTTCTCAGCCAGGAATTCAGACATATAGTGGCATAAGCTAGAATCTGAAGACAAAGGCAGATATATGTTCAGGTAATATAAGCAGACAACTAGCATGCAGAATTTTTTGTAGTAGTTTAAAATAAACTGTTTTGAGGTGCCTAAATATGATACCAGCTTTCCCCTGTCCACCTATAATTTCTGTTGCACCTGTGATTAGTGTTCATAGGTTCATAGGTTGGTACTAGACTATTGGCCCTAGGGCCTATACAAGCCTAGCCAAACAATTCCCTGGATATTTCTGCCCAGAATATTTACTTCCCTGGACCCCTGTCTAGCAGGGAGACTAACGTGATCCGCGGGGTGAATTTCCTATCTCCCATCCAATCATCAAGGTTCCTTTTGAAGAGGGCCAAGGAGGCACTCTGCTTGAAATGTAAGGGCAGTCTATTCCACAGTATAGGGAGTCTCTGGGTCAGGAACCTATCCCTCCAGCATGTTTTGTTCATTGTGATGACAAGGTTTAGATCCCTGGAGTTTGTCGCTCTGAGGGATTGAGATTTCTTTAAGTGGAGCATGTCCAACAGCTCAAGGTTTGACATGGCCTTGTATGTTAAGCAGAGATTGCCTCTGAGTAGACGATATGCCACAGAGTATAGCTGGAGTTTTTTTAGATGGTAGGCATAGGGCATCTGCTTTAGGCCTGTGATTCTTTTAGTAAGGTATTTCTGTGGCCTTTCCAGCTGTTGAAGATGTCTTGTGAAATACATACCAAATGGGGTGTTGTATTCTATAATGGGTCTAATGAGGGATGAGTACAGTGGGACAATGACCTCCTTTTTCCTGGATGAAAAGCCCTTAGTGATGAGGTGTGCCACATAGAAGGATTCCCTGACTGTTGTAGCGATGTGGTTATCGAAGGTGAGACTACTGTCCACCTGTGTCCCTAAGTCTGTCATCACACGTTCAGTGTTTAGTGTACTGCCACCTATGTGATAATTTATGGGTACATGTTTTTTCCCAAAGGGGATAACTATACATTTCTTGGCATTAAGCTTGAGCCCATGGCTCTGGCACCAAGCATCTGTTTCTGTAAGGCCCTTTTGTAGAATATCCACATCATTTGGGGATTCAGTAATGGCTCCCAGTTTGCAGTCATCTGTGAACTTTGTTAGCCAGAGTCCCTTAGTGTTGGCCTGTATTTCAGAGAAGTAGATGCCAAGCAAGAACGCCCCCAGGACTGAACCCTGAGGTACTCCACTTGTCACTTGTCTGGAGCTGGATTTGGAGTCGGCTACTTTTACACTATGGGTTCTGTCAGTAAGCCAGTTGGTAACCTATCGAGTGACGTAGGGATTTATGCCCAGCTTAGTAAGTTTATATATGATTCCAGAGTGGGGGATGGTGTCAAAGGCCTTGGCAAGGTCCAGATAGGGTGTGTGGACCACCTTACCCTCGTCCACAGCTCTGGAGACTGATTCAAAGAAGTCAATCAGGTTCAGGAGACAAGATTGGCCCTTCACGAACCCAAACTAGGTGGGGTCCCGTGTTTCAAGGTTGCCAATGTCTTTGTTTATAAGTTCCATGACAATACGTTCCATGCCCTTGCAGACCAGGCTTGTCAGACTGATGGGACAGTAGTTGATGAGATCCAGGGTGGATACCCCCTTGTGGTTGTGGACTGGGATAACTGTAACTGTGCGCCACTCAGTGAGCATGAAGCCTGAGGTGAGGCTATGATTAAACATGACACTTAGGTGATGTGCCAGCTCATTATGTAGTTCATGTAGTACACAGCCTGGGATGTCATCTGGTCCCATGGATGCTGTATTCTTAGCTTTGGAGAGTGCAGTTTCTACCTGTGTGGCTGTGATTACCAGAATTTGGCAATCTTCTAGTATTGGGATGGTCCCTTTAGCGGGTGAGGGGGGGGGGTGAATTTGGCACTAAATCGATCTGCCAGGATATTGGCAATATCCTTGGGATCAGTGTATTTAATGCCATTCTGTTGTAGCTCAGAGCAGATCTGAGCATTGCCATTTAGATTCTTGACATAGTTATAGAATGCCTTGTGGTTGTCCTTGGAATCTTTGGCAATTTTATTTTCATAACTAGCTTTGTGTGGGAAATAAGCACCTAAAATTCTATTGTTATATTCTTTTTTCCATCCCACACCACTCCACATAGTATTTCACATCTGCCTGTGTGGTGTGGCGTATAAGCTTGTGACCTGAAGGCCCCTGTACTGGACAAGTGCAGAGTTAAAATCTACTCCTGAGAACTAAATGCAGAGTAGAAGCATCTGAGGTGGGTTTAAAAAATCATACGGCACATTTAAAGAAGAGTAATGGATGTTCTCTGATGCCCCAGCAAAAGTTCCCCTAAAAGATTAAATGCCACTTTGGGTTTCCCCTAAAAAGAGGTCTCCAACCTAGTGGAACTAACCAGTTCAACAAAGTATATATAAAGTAAAATAAAATAGTTCTCTTTGATAGGCATCTTGGTGTTTTCTGCACCTCAGGCTTCGTATGTCAAGCATGAGCTACCACTGTGATAGATGCCTGCAATGTACTGTGTCTCCAACAAATAGGGCTGAAGCATTATGTGTCTTTGCTGTTACCTCTAGAATAGACTGAAACTGTATTACTAAGGGAAATAGAAATAAAGATTTTTGGCCCCATGCCCCGATAAAAGCTACCAGCTTAGCTTATATTTTGAGTGTTGAATACAAAAGCAGTTCTTTTAAAATTGAATAAATGGGAAAAAATAATGTGATGACATCGAGCAAGAAAACGTTTTATAAGTGTAATATTGCTTTTGAGAATAAATCTTTCATGATATACTTCTTCACACTTGCAAAATTTCTATTTTACACAAATATATTAAAATGATTAAATAACCAGTTTATTAGAAATGATAGAAATACTACTTAAAAATAATATCCTTGTAATGCTCGGGATTAATTATAATTACTTTACCAGAAGTACAGAATTTAATTTTATTTGAAAATGTGGGATTAATTGTCTTGGGGTTTGATAACTCATATACTACTGACATGGTCTTCCCCACTTCAGGAATAAATTCAGTGTTTCTGGTAGGAAATAGTAATACGTTTTTGTAGGCAGACTTCCCTAATTGCATCTGCATGCAGTTTCAAAGTTATTGTGCTATAAAGACCATTGCTTAGTTCTACCAGCTGTCACCCAACTAGATTCTAAGTTCTGCAGCTGCCTTAGATAATTTATTAGGGAAGCTCTAATATATCATTCTGGGACTGTGCCATGTTTTCCTTGGATGAACACGAATGTAGTATTGTTTCCTGGAGGTAAAAAGCTACTGAAAAATCTTATAGAACTGAAGTTTATTTAACAGCATTTTGTTTTATTTTCTTTTTTATGTAGTTCCATCTTCATCTAATTTTAACATAAATAGATGTATAATTAATTGACTAGCTCAATATTATCATGTTGCGTTTATTGATAAGATTAATCTGTGATTTAACTGTGTAATATTTTTAAAGCCTGAACTGTTCTAGCTTACATTTCAATAAAAAATGCATATAAAAATATGTGTTACATTTCTTCAGTGCTATAGCCCAGTTATGAGATAAAACAATGACCAGTTTTGTCCCTAATACCAAAGAAAAGTATTTAAAACTGTCTGTGAAATAAAACCCAGGAGTACATATGATGTTAAACTTCCAAGATACTCATGGAAAGAATCAAAACCAGTTAAGAAGACTTGCCATTTCTCAATAAGAATTATTCCAGAATTGTATATAATTATTATAATTACTTCTCTTTAGTAATAAAGAATTTTGCAAGTATTAACATACAATTTGTTTAAGCTTCATGCAATGATATTAAATAGGCTGTATTTACTGTTAGAATGAGCAAAAAGGTACAATATTTATGGAGCGCATTTATTTCATGGTCAAGTCAATGGTACTGGAACAAGATACCAGAAAACATCAGAACCTCCAACAATTTATTCATATTTGAAAGCACACTTCAAATGTGTTGTATCTTGGATAGTATTTTTGAAGTGCACAAAAAGT
>NC_056745.1:1445706127-1445753627 GCF_019279795.1 Protopterus annectens
CACACACACACACACACACACACACACATATATATATGTGTGTGTGTGTGTGTGTGTGTGTGTGTGTGTACAGATTCACATATATATATATATATATGTGTGTGTGTGTGTATATATATATATATATATATATATATATATATATATATATATATATATATATATAGATATGTTTTATATTTGTGTATGTATATATATATATATATATATATATATATATATATATATATATATATATATGTATATGGATCTAGGACTATTGAACGAAAGTTCAATAGTCCGAATCCACAATCACTGAACACACTTTAACAAAAGGTAAAGTGTGTTTAAAAAAAAAAAAGCATTACTTTTACGTTTTTGCAGGGGTGCAAGCCCCCTGCACCCCCCTACTTAAATATTCTCACACCAAGGTTGCACTACAGTGAAGAACAGGGAACTTTCCCTTATCCCCACTGTAGTGCGATCTCCACAACAGGCATACTTACGCAAAAATGTTTTTCTGTGAAAAGCACTTTCACACAAGTATGCCCGGCCGAATCTCTTTCGGTCATGTTGTCTTTCGGTGATCCATACGGATCCCATATATATATATATATATATATATATATATATATATATATATATATATATATACATATACATACATATGCACACACACACATATCTATATTTATCTTGGTGTTGGACACCCTAGGCACCTAGGCTGCTAGCCAGCGAGGCGTTTCCGTGTGGTATATTTGGTTGGGGGTGCAAGGCTGAAGTGACATTCAGCTGCAGAGAAATATGTCTGCTGTGAATTCCCTGTGGGCAAAGAGAAGCACACACTGGTATACCCACAGCTTTAGTAACCAAGTGTGTGGGGGCAGAAGGAATAATGAATGTTTGGCTCAGTGTACAGTACGTGCTTAAGCAACTACAATATGTAGAAGTGTGCTACAGCATGCAGAAAATCTTGCATGCTGCTGTAGTCACATTTATGCTCCAGTATGTATTTTAGGTAATGTTCCCTAGACACTGTGAATGGGGTAGTGTTTCACACAAACAAATTATAAATGCACTGCCTGTTGTGCACCACATTTTTACTGCCATTGGCATGCCTACTGGCCAGCCTGCTGCTGGTGCCTTGCATACTGCCTGCTGTCTCATGTTGTCTTGGGGGCCATGGACATTATTTTCCCCCTGGGCATTTAGTTATTGAAGTTGTGGGGGTGACATCTTCTCTTTGCCCATAGGGAATTTGCAACAGCTATATTTCTCTGTAGCTAAATGTCACTTCAGCCATGTGTCCTTAACTAAATATACCACAGAGAAATGTCTCGCTGCCTAGAAGCCTGAACCTGTATTGAACATATAGTATCCCAACGCACAGTAAGGTGATGTCAAATGGTCAGCACAAGCAGGGGTCAACAGGTGTGCGAGATCAACAATCCCCAGCTAGGGGAATATTTCCTTTCCCGGGGATTATGCAATCTTGGACTCAGTATATATAATTAGCAGGGTGTGGAATGGCGCTTGTCTCCCCTGCAAAAACCCTTGCCATTGGTTTATTCCACTCTGGGATAATCTCAAGAGCATATGCACAACGTTTGAATGTCGATCTTTAGGGTGTCGGGACACTGTACATTCGATACAGTGTCCTACATCCATAGACATAGATAGATAGATAGATAGATAGATAGATAGATAGATAGATAGACAGATAGATAGATAGATAGATAGATAGATAAATAGCTCTATACATATATTGATAATGACATTGTGGATGTTGCTATTTACTTGTAAAAAATACTTAATTTGGTGTAAAGAGTATATTTTAACGGTAGAAGTACTGCTTTTTGAATGAAAATACTGTTTTTCTGTTTGATGTAATATTGAATTGGTGCTCATATTACAAGAAATGTGACTTAAAGCATATGATACATTTTAAGATGATTCTGCTGGACATTACAGCAGAACAAGTTACCCCAAACCAGAAACTAAGTGAAAACACCTGCAGTCATAACATTATAAAGAGAGGGTTGTGCCAATATTGACATTTGTTTGTCATGGAAGGGGACAGCTTTACAAGGAATCAGAGCTGTTTAGTTGCAGTAACACCAAGACTCAAGCAACAGAATGCTTGGATTTACCAAATTTGTATGTATTTTTGAGAGGTGGAAACCTGAATAACATGAAATTTATATTTGTTGATAGTAAGTAAAGCTTTGTTTTTATTTTGCCTATTCATCACGGCAGCTAAAGTGCCTCAGCTTGTGAAATCTGACTCTCGTAACTTTCACCCATTATAAAATATTTGTGTAACTATTTGTGTCAAATTGTCATAAATCAATTGTTTTTTTTTTGTTTTTTGTTTTTTTTTAAATTGTGTGTTTAGGAAAATACATTAACATAATAAAACAAATAACTGTTCACACAAGTGTCTATATCAATTCTTGTTGTAGACATTATTAAAATTCATTAAACAGTCAAATACTCCCAAATGGTCATAAAACAGGATTATTATTTCTTTATTAATGAGTTCAGTTTTATCTAGTAGTCATATCCTGCGGTTATTTTGTTTGTTTTCATCTCAATAGTAGACATTTCGTTACAATACCCAGCAGTGATAGGATTTATAAATTCTGTAAATGAAGCTGTAACATCATGTATCCAAATCTTTGTAGTCATTTTCCTGCCTATTGTTAATAAGCCGCAGAAAACTGGGAATTGATATTAAGCCGCAGAAAACTGGGAATTGATATTAATTAAATATTGCTGTTGTCCACTATATATATATATATATATGCACACACACAAACATATATATATATATATATATATATATAGAGAGAGAGAGAGAGAGAGAGAGAAAGAGACAGATACATGTATATATTGTAATACAGCAACACAATGAAGGTAATTGCTCTTACTCATATCAAATAAAATTTGTTTATAGTGACAAAATATACAAGTTCCTTTTTTCCAGAGACAACAAGCTTCTCAGGGCACACAGCTGAATCAGTAACTCATGACTCAAATGCAGTTTAACAGACAACTCATGGTTCACTTTGGTCTAATCTCCAGCCATGTGAAAGCCCAAATATTGCAACCATTTCTGTACATCTCCAGTTTTCACCTCTATTCTGCTCAGCAATTATTCACAGAATCTTCCTTCAGGCTTCAAAGGATTCCATAAACAATAAAGCCACACATTTTCCTATTCAGGCATCAGTTCCTCCTCCAGAAAATCAAACATTGTTCAAGGAAAGTGAAGTCCACACCATGTGACTATAATTCTTTAGAAGACACTGCTGAGTTTGTTTCAGTCCACACTCTGAATTCACTTCTGTTAGATTCACATTACCTCAGAAGCATTTTCATAACATCTCATTGTGGTTACTATTGCTCATCCCTCTCTTGGATCCTGGAAACTACCGTCCCATTTGACGAGCCTTGTCTGCAAGGCCATGGAGTGTATTATCATGGTACTTATAAACAAAGACATTGGCAACCTTCAAACACTGGACCCCACCCAGTTTGGGTTTGTGGAGGGCTGATCTTGTCTCTTGAACCTGATTGCCTTCTTCGAATCAGTCTCCAGAGCCATGGACAAGGATAAGGTGGTCCACACAGCCTATCTAGACCTTGCCAAGGCCTTTGACACCATCCCCCACTCTGGATTCATAGATAAACTTACTAAACTGGGTATCAATCCCTACGTCACCCAATGGGTTGCTAAATGGCTTACTGATAGAACCCACACTGTAAAAGTAGCCGACTCCAAATCCAGCTCCAGACATGTGACAAGTGGAGTACCTCAGGGTTCAGTCCTAGGACCACTCTTTTTTGGCATCTACTTCTCTGAAGTACAGGCCAACACAAGGGACTCTGGCTAACAAAGTTCGCAGATGACTGCAAACTGGGAGCCATTATTGAATCCCCAAATGATGTGGATACTCTACAAAAGGGCCTTACAGAAACAGATGCTTGGAGCCAGAGCCATGGGCTCAAGCTCAATGCCAAGAAATGTATAGTTATCCCCTTTGGGAAAAAACATGTACCCGTGAATTACCACATAGATGGCAGTACACTAAACACTGAAAGTGTGATAAGAGACTTAGGGACACATGTGGACAGTGGTCTCGCCTTTGATAACCACATCGCCACAACAGTCAGGAAATCCTTCTATGTGGCACACCTCATCACTAAGGGCTTTTCATCCAGAAGAAAGGAGGTCATTGTCCCACTGTACCCATCCCTCATTAGACCCATTATTGAATACAATGCTCCATTTGGTATGTGCCTCTCAAGACATCTGCAACAACTGGAAAGGCCACAGAAATACCTCACTAAAAGAATCACAGGCCTAAAGCAGATGCCCTACGCTAACCGCCATATAAAACTCCAGCAATACTCTGTCACATATCGTCAACTCAGAGGCGATCTCTGCTTAACATACAAGGCCATGTCAAATCCAGAGCTGTTGGACATGCTACACTTAAAGAAATTCCAATCCCTCAGAGCCACACGCTCCAGGGATCTAAACCTTGTCATCACAATAAACAAAACATGCTGGAGGGATATGTTCCTGACCCAGAGACTCTCCAGACTCTGAAATAGATTGACCATACATGTCAAGCAGAGTGCCTCCTTGGCTCTCTTCAAAAGGAACCTTGACGACTGGATGGGAGAAAGGAAATTCACCCCGAGGATCACGTCCGTCGCCCTGCTAGACAGAGGTCCAGGGAAGTAAATAGTGTGGGAAGAAATAGCCAGGGAATTATTATGGCTAGGCTTGTATAGGCCCTAGGGCTGATAGCCTAGTATTTTGTTTAGATGCTTTAATACATATAAACACATCAGGATGGATAGCAGCATCATAAAATATAAACAAACTGGTTAACAGACAGACCTTACATACATACATGCTTACATCTCAACAGCTTACTACAAAATGGCAGTCTAGCTTTCACGTGCTCAGTATTTATACACTTGTGCAAGCCCTTGGATAGCTTCTTAAAGGTACATACACACACACGGATCTACATCCTCCCTCTTAAAAAGATTGCCCTTAGTAAAAACAACATTGAAGTTAGACATGCATTATTATAGACATTAGAAACAGATTAGATTCTGATGAAGTTTCCTGCATGGGAAATGAAAGCGCTAAATCAAATTATATTGTACTTCTATAAATCTTTAAAAACAGTATTGTTTTTGTGGACTGAACAGGCTTTGATGGAGAATTACTATTTATTCAACTGACACACAGCATTGGTTTTGTGGGACTGCCTTTATTGGATCCTGTTTACGGAGAATTATTTGTGTTACTAGACATTAGAAACAAACACAATGTCTATGTTCAAGTTGCCGTGTATCTGTTACATGATCTGGAGATACGACTGGATCTTGTAACATAACAATCTGGACTGAATTTAACAACAGGGGCAGTCTTCAGTTAACAACTCATACCAGGAACTTCTGGATTCATCACAGGAATGGGAATATCCTCTGGAACTTCCTCTGGACTTGGAACACTGGACAACTCTCTCTGCGATAAAGAATCTTTCTAGCAGGCTATATACTGTGGTATAGGGTTAGACACCGGTTTCAAATGTTTCTGATTCTGTCTAAACTCTGCTCCTTGTGATTCCACAATGTACGATTCAGCTCTGGGAAAATACTCTTCACGACTCCAATCTGATCATAACCTTTGGACGTTTGTATCCTTACCACTTCTTCTCATAATGGATTGAGCAGTTTGCTGGTCTTATCGTAGTAGGACTTCTGGGTTAAATGCTTCTTCAGCAAATTGGCTTTCACTAACCTGTTGTTCTTGATACATGGAACCAACAATTGACTACTGATTGGTAATGTGGTTTTGGTTTGTCTCAACAGAAGTCTTTGGGCAGGTGAATCAAGATGTTTATCATGAGGACTGTTCCTGAGATTCAAGAGATTGAGGAGAACATCACTGTTATCTTGTTTTGACTTTTCTAGTAACTGTTTTGCACTTTGAACTGCATGTTCTGCCAAATCATTTGATTGTGGGTACTCAGAGCTATTTGTGACATGAGTAAAGTCCCATTCTTTGGCAATTCTTTTGAACTGTTGGCTTGTAAACTGAGTGACATTGTCAGAAATAACTTTATGCGTACTACTATGGACTGAAACATGACGCTTCATCTTAGTAATGACAGTACCATTACTGGATACTATATTGGGAAGTAGGTCAATCTCACACCAATTGGAGTAAGAGTCTACTAACACCAAATAATGCTGACCATTCCACTCAAAGATGTTGGTGGCTACTTTCGACCAAGGTAGTTCTGGAATCTGGTTTAGCTAAAGTGGTTCCTTCTGTTGATGTGGCTTAGTACTGTTAGACACAGAACAAGATATAATTGCTCTCTCAATGTCTTGTAACATAGAAGGCCAAAATACTAGTCCTCTCACCCGTCTTTTGGTAGAGTCGGCTCCTGGGTGACCACAATGCAAGATAGTAATGTACTCTTTTTGCAAGGTCTTTGGAACAATTACTTTTGGACCTTTCATAATGATACCATTGTCAGACAAAATTTCATCTCTGTATGGAAAATAAAGTTGCACTTCTTAAGGTAAATTAGACTACTTTGATGGCCATCCTTGATTGATAAAGTGGTTGAGCCTTTGTAAAACTGGATCTGTGGCTGTGTGATCTCTTAGCTCATCAATACGTGTGTTAGAAAAATTTCTCACTTTCATGACTTCAAAATCAAGGTTTTCATTCTCAGACTGTTAAGTGGTGTTTCTGGGCAATCTGGATAATGTATCAGCAAGATAAAGAAGTTTGCCTTGCTTGTAGACAAGAATGAAATTATACTTTTGCAATCTCAACATCATACATTGCAGTCTGCCTGGAGCTGAATGCATAGCCTTTCTCAAGATAGTGACTAGAGGTTGGTGGCCTGTTCCGATCTGGATAGGTCTACCATAAACATAATCATAGAACTTTGAATACTCAAACACAATTGCCAAAAGCCCTTTCAGTATCTGAGCATACTGCATTTCAGTTTGGGTAAGAGTTCTCGATGCATAGGCAATAGGTTGACCCTTTTGTAGAATGAATGCACCAAGACCAAATTTCAAAGCATCACATGAAAGAGTGACTGGGTTGTGAACATCAGAGTATCTGAGAGCTGATGGACTTGCAGTTCTCTGTTTCAGGACATCAAATGCTCTTTGGTGTTGCTCTAAACTAGACCATGATGCATCTTTATGTGTCAGCCCTCTAAGCAGTGCTGAAAGTTGGCTCAAGTCTGGAATGAACTTGCCTAGATAGTTAATCATGTCAAGCAAACGTTGCAGGGCTTGAACATTGTCTGGAGCTGGCATCTCGAGAATAGCTGTTTGCTTTGAAGGGTCTGGTCGTAGGCCTGAACTAGTAGATAAATGACCAAAGTAAGTAACCTCTTGTAGCCTGAATTTGCATTTCTGTGGATTGAGCTTAATATTTACTTAATGTGCTCTTTCCAGAACTTTTCTGAGATTTCTGTCATGCTCAGCTTCACCATAACCTCCTACTAGTATGTCGTCTACTATAACAGCACAAGGATACCCATAAAAAAAGTTGCTCCATTGCACGGTGAAAGACTTCACTTGCAGAATTTATCCCAAAAATCTGTACCTTCTAAACAGAGTACTGACTATAGTGAGCAATGTGGATTTCTTGTCAAGCTGAATTTGCCAAAATGAACTCTTTACATCTAGGACAAAAAAATAGTGGCATTTGGCATCAGAGCTGCGTCTTTTTCAACTGTGTGCATTGGATGCTGAGGTCTTTTTAGCGCTTTCTTCAAATCTCATGGATCAATATGTATTCTGATGTCATCTGAGCTTCTTATGAGTATCATGGAAGATACCTACTCAGTTGGTTCTGCAATTGGACAAATTGTACCTTGTCGCACCATTTTATCTAACTCGGCATTGACTCTGTCCTGCATAGCTATTGGAACTTTTTGAGATGGCCTTATATCTGGACTGACATCTGGATCGAACTTCATGGAGTACACAACTGGAAGCTTCCCTTTCTTGTCTTTGAAAAGATCAGCACTACTGAGCATTCAGTCTGAATTTCTTCACCTGCATAAGCAACAAGCTTCGCACACCTTACCAAACGAAGACTTTCTCTATGACACACTCTAGGAAATGTTGCTGCTGACATAACATTGCACTTGGAACCTATGTCAACTTTGAGCTCTATGGGTTTTCCATTTATCCAAGCAGTACAAAATACTTCATGCTTTGCCCATAAATCTACTGCACTAAAGCTTCTTGAACACTGACACACCATCAACATGAAGAGTAGGGTTGCAGCTCTCCAATTGATCAACTCGTTTCTTTGAATGTTCCCTTTTACTAAAAGAACGTGGGCCTTTTAATTTACAAAACCTCTTGAAATTATTCCACTTATTGCATGTGTGGCATTGCTGACCAACAACTAAACATTTTTCCCTTTTAGATTCATGATTTCCACCACAATTACAACAGTTGGCAATGAACCTAGTTAGGGTTCATGCTTTGAGTTTGCTGACTCAGTCTTATGCTTCACTGAGACTGTGTGAACTCTGGAATTTCCTGCAAAATCTGGGGTTTACTAGTGGGTGCTGCAGGGGCTACTGTTGCTGCCATGTGTTTGGGCCGGTTTCTTTTAACCATGTGCTGCATACTATCAACATGTGCTCTGTCACTATGCCTTCTAAAACTGTTCTCATTTGTAAGCATATTTGTGTGTTTTTCTGTGAGCTTATATGTCTGACAATTTTCAGTGGCCTTATTCAAAGTTAAATCACTGTTATGAAGCTAAATCTTTCTCACAGTATCATCTTTAATAACACACACAAGCCTGCCCTTTATCAGCTCATCCCTTAAATCACCAAATCTGCATGTTTTAGCCTTATTTCTCAAGTCAGTTATATATCCTGCAAAAGTTTCACCAGGCTTTTAATCCCTTGTATAAAATAAGTGCCTTTCCATTGTAATATTTGTGTGTGGGTTACACATTTCTCTAAATTTACGTTTCAAGCACTTAGGGTCCTGCTTTGACTCAGCCAGTACAACAATATGACAGTTTTCCTCCTCTCCTGCATAGGTAGCAGATGCATACACAAATGAATGATCCTTTTCAATAGTTTTTGACCCAGCTAAATTAAGCAAAATAAATGCCTTTGTATAGTCATCTTTATAAGAAAATGCAGCCTGTATGAAAATGTCATACTCTTGCTCAAATACTCTCCAGTTCTCTGCAATATTATGGGCAAACAGAAATGCACTGGGTTTTCAAAATCCATCTGTCATGCCCACAAAGTATGCACAAACACACTGAAAATATGGCCCTTGTAATTATGTATGAAGAAACTATTCTGTAAGCTTGTAGTAACACTCAAATGCACAATGAACTCTTCAAAATGCTGTATTTTGTGAAATATGCTCTGTAATGGCTGTATTTTGTGAAATAACTTTACTATAATACTGCACAAACATGCAAACACTTAATATACACATGATAACTAGGATATCTTTAATTAATATGAAAAATATGTGCTTAACAAAAATGTGGTCATTTCCTCTTATTTTGTTTGTTTTATACAACTTTGACTAAATTTCAAACATTTTTCATAGTAATCTGAATATTTATATCAATACCAGTCATAATCGGTTTATGTGAATATTGTTTAGAGTGTTCTGTATGCCTTGTTTCATATTTTGCAAATAAAAAATAGTTTTGAGCAAGTTTAACATCTGAAATTTATTTCTGACCTTTTCTGCAAATTATGTGTGCAGTAGGGATGATTCACTGCTGTATATTCCTCCAGTGAGAACAAGGTGGCTTTCAAACTCAAGTGGAAGAAACTGAAACTCTTGCTGGCAACAAGTCATTTTGGCCATTCTTCTTCTAACATCATGTCCTTTTAGACTTGTCACATGTGACACCATGTCCTTAGACATGCCACTTCTGACACCATGTCGCTCATCCCTCCCTAACATAGATGACAAGCAGACGGGGTATTTCATTTAGATGCTTTAATACATAGTAACACATCAGGATGGATAGCAGCATCATAAAATATAATATATATATATATATATATATATATATATATATATATATATATATATATATATATAAATGACCTGGTTAGCAAACAAATCTTACATACATACATGCTTGCATCTCAACAGCTTACTACAAAATGGCAGTCAGACTCGCACATGCTCTGTATTTATACACTTGTGCAAGCCCTTGGAAAGCTTCTTAAAGATACACACACACACACACACACACACACACACACACACACACACACACACACACACACACATGCACACATTGATCTACAGTTTCCCAAAGCTGAAATTAAATTTTACTAAAAAGGCAGCAGCCATCGACAAGCACATACTCGGTACTCTCTCTGCAACTGATTGTGATAGCAAACAGAGAAGCAGTTCTTTCCTTGCACAGGTGCAAAACTAACCTAGAAGTTATTAGCACGTACAACCAACAGTTTTGAAAACTATAGTGTAGTCTGTTACATTTTGACCAAACTTTACCTGTGTTCTCCACCAGTGTAGTATAACAACTCACCACAGGCAGTTTTTCAGGTTGACTGCAATTTATTTACAATGACAAAATGGGCAAGTATTTTTTTTTTTTTACAGAGACAGCAAAGTTGTTATATCTCATATCTGATTAAGTAACTTAGCACTAAATTGCAGTTTAATAGACAATTCACAGTTCATTTAAGTCTAAACTCAAGACAGATGTAATCTCAAATGCTGCAACCAATTCTTTATATCCACAGGTCTTAGTTCCACTCTATTCAGTAATTCTCCACAGAATATTCCTCCAGTATTCCACATATTCTATTCAAAACAAGGTCACTCAGAGTCAACATTCAAGACATTAACCGACACCTCTCAACATGAGGCAAATGTCCTCTCTCAGTGAATTCATCAAGACCCAGGCCTGTCTCTGCCTCTGCCTCTGTGTCTAATCCCCTCCCCTTTTATAGGAGAGAGGAATGGATCCTTCTTTCAAACTAGCCTTTGACTGCAGTTCCAGAAACACCATAATCTTCAGTAGGGGGCACTATACCTCAAGACACACACACACACACACACACACACACACACACACACACACACACACACACACACACACACACACTATGTGTGTGCCATGTGTTTGGCCATGCGTTCCTTTGGTCAGCAGACAGAAGTGCATGGCTGCTTGTTTGAACATCTGGTTTATTGAACAGACATTTTATCTGCTGTGTGCTTTGTTATAACAAACAAGTGAGATGTAAAGTATGCTCTGGGTTAGGGTTAGAGTAAGGGATAGTAAAGGGGATACATTTATTTATGTGTGATTGTGTGTGTTTTATGATTAGGGGAAAGGTTAAGTAAAGGGCTAGTTTTACTGGTGTTTGACGTAAGTATGACTTGTGTGCACATGTGTGTGCATGTGGGTGAAGACTGGATAGGTTTGTGGTAGTGTTGTGGAAACTCTTTTTTAGGTTAAAGTCTATGGTAAGGTTAAGGGTAGGGCTAGGAATAACACGCATTGCAAACGGGGTGGGGTATGGCATAGCTGCTGATAAAATTACATTAGGATGAACTATCATAGACTCACATATAGCTTTATAGATATAAATTATTTTTGTGTGTCTGGGTGCATGTTTTGTGTGTGTGTGTGTGTGTGTGTGTGTGTGTGTGTGTGTGTGTGTGTGTGTGTGTGTGTGTGCGTGTGTATGCACATGATGCATGTGTGCTTATATGAGTGTTTGTTTTCTTTGTAAGTGGGACAAGTAGTTCATATTGATACAGGAAATTCCAAACAATGTTGGGAAGCATTTAATGTTTAAACTTTCATATTTCTGAGTTTATTATTTTCTCCATGGTCTGCATAAATTATTTGCATATTTACTGACACTGTGCTTCACCAGTATACTCATTACTGAATTAGATCATCTTAAGAAGCATCCACCAAATCACAGAAACGTAAGGCAGTCTGTTACACATATGAGCATTTTCCTGGTGGAACTATTGCAGATTATTTTCTGTGTGTTCACCTCTGCAGTAATTGACCAGTGTCCTCAATACTGGGTCAAATACCATACCTCACTTGGCACTACGTACACAGCACTGGAGAGCAGTCAGTCTGCAGGACATTATACTGTTTTTTGGCCTCATGAGGCAATTACAGATTAAATGATTAGTGAATGTATTAGCACTGTACAATTCCACTGTATTAACTGCCATGTAACCTGCCTAATATTAATGGGAATTGTCTTACAATCTCCTGGAAAAGAGAAATTAAACTGGTGTTGGCCTCTGTGACAGAATACATATTTTATTTCCCCTTAATTATTATTATTACTAATAGTATTATTTATTTATTTGTGTTTCTATTTATCTATCTATACATGTTTAACATCATTATGTAAATAAAACTAAAAAATGATTCTTAAGAAATTTACTTTAATTAATGCTCCAGAGAAGATATGATAGAAATTTGTGCAACTAATCCTCTAGAGAAGATGCCTGTGGACAGTAAATCGTGAAAATAAAAGTAGACTGTCATCTGGTACAGAAGATGAATATGATCCAGAGCACATGGAATGGGCAGTCATGGGAATTCTGAAGCCCATGCATGGGTGCAGCTCATGCTATTACACATGCTTCTGGTCTAGAACTTCAGTTTTATATATGTTCTAGAGTGCCTTCATCTTAACTGGGGAAATAAAGAAAAGTACAGTTGTGTAAATTGCACTCACCCATAATAGCAGATGTTTGAGTTCCTCACTGCTGCAGTAGCCCTTAGTCTATATGTGTTGTTTCCTGCCCAGGTACCAATGAACGGCCAGCTTCAAAAACATGTGGCTCCGCCCACTCCTTCACTCTGACTGCTCCCGTGGAGGGGAATCAGCAGTCAGAGTGAAGCTTTCTTCAGAACTTTCTTGCCCACACAATGAGGGAAGAGCTCAACATCCTGAAATAACTAGTCGATATTAACAATAGAACATATAAAGTAGAAACCAAACACAACCTTACTTTATATCCTAACTACACTAAATACACGAGTAGCGGGATGAAGGGTGGGTGCAGTGACTGCAGCATTGAGGAATTCAAACTTTTGGTATGGTTAAGTACAACACAGCACAACTATACTGTGTTCATCATTCCCACTGCTGCAGAAGCCCTTAGGCTATAGGGGTTGAATACCAAAGCGTATCCATCCCGGGAGATGAACAAATATAGATCAAGGAGTCTCTCAAGAACTGTCCTAGCAAAGTTTGTTCCAGACCTAGAAAAGGAATCCAGTTTGTAATGCTTTGTAAAAGTATATGCAGAGGACATGTAGCTGCTTCCAGAATGCTTCTCATTGCCAGTATGCCATCAAAGAAGGCAAGGCTGTATTGGAATGAGCCTCAATACTGCCTTGAATGGATTTGCCATTGTTGGAATAACAAAAAAAAAAAAAAAGCTAAGGAAAGCACCTGGAAACTGCCTGTTTTGACCTTGGGCTTCCCGAAATAGACAGCTGATCATCTTTTGTAAAGAGCTTAGTTTTGTTAAGATTCACAGGTTCATACTAGGCTAACTGCCCTTAGGGGGCATTTTAAGCCTAGCCAATTACCCCATGCAAGAATCAAACCCTGCACCTTGTGTCTGTAAGATCAATATCTTAACCATTATGCCAAGCTTCCTCACATAGTACTTGAGCTGTCTATGCACATCCAGAGTATGCAGGATCTGTTCTCCCTGGTTTTTAGATTCTGGGTACAAAGAGAGTGATGGCTTGAGTCAAATAAACTCTGAAACCACTTTGGGCATCATGGAGGTTAGAAATCCATTAAGGTTCACCCACCATGAAAGTCTGCAACTCAGATACTCTTCTTGCAGATGTCAGAGCAATGATCAATACTGTTTTCCAAATCAAGATGCTTAAATCAGCCTTCTGAGCAGGTTCGTAAAGTAACATAGTCAATTTCTCCAGCACATAGCTTAGATCCCCGGGAGGAGCAGCTTGTTTACAATCAGAATAAAGAATAGGATCCATAGGCAAAAATGTTGAAAAGGCTACAAGATCAACCTTTATAGAGCAATAAATGAGGCCAGAGACAGGTAACTCACACAAATATTTGAGCCACAGTGAAACAAACTCCCTGAATGGCCTGTGGTTCTTAGTTAGTCACCAACTAGAAAACTGTTTCCGCTTACCAACATAGGATTTTCTAGTGACAAGTCTTATTGTCTCTTTTAGTACTTGCTACATGCCCTCATGAAATAAGTGTGTTAAAAGTATTAAAAGTGAATCATGTAGACAGTCCGTTGAAATTTATTGGTACTGGGATGTATCAAACTCTCTGCCTTGAGTGAGTAGAGACAGTGTGTGAGGAAGGTTGTGGTAACTGTTCTTGGTGAACTCCATAAGAAAGGAGAGCCAATGTTTCCTGGGGCAAAGGAGGTAACCATAATTATTTTAAGGGTATCTTTTGAATATTCAGAATTACCCTGGATATCAGTAGAAAGGGTGGAAACACATAAAGGACCATTCCCTTTCAAAGGAATGAACAGTCATTTATCTTACAGGTTTTGTTTGAAAGGAGCCCTGAAAGAAAACTTAGTTGTCTGTTTTGAAAAGAGGCAAGCAAATATATTTGAGGTGTTCTCCACAAATGAATCAATTCCTGGTAGATCCCCTCATTCAATTTCCACTTGTGAGGGTCTGTCGTGGTTCTGCTCAGCTTGTTTGCCACAATGATTTGCTCTGACGGAATGTAAAATGCTTGGTGGGTTATGAAATGCTGAAGCGCCAACTACCAAGCCATCACTGCCAGCCAGCATAGGGGGTACAATCTTGTACCTGCACACTTGTTGATGCGCTACATGACTGTGATATTGTTTGTAATCACTTAAAGAGGTCTTGAGGACCAAATGTGATGGAGAAACTTGAAAGCATGGATCACAGCTAAAATCTCTTTTCAATAGATGTGGTTCGGTCTGTCTGAAGGTTTTCACAGACGTTTCATGCTTACCCCTCCAATAACTCCTCCCCAAGCAAGATCTGATGTCTCTGTGGTGACAGATTGGTTTGGGGTTTGAGTAGAGAAGGCCAGACTTGGGTTTAGTTGAATATGTTGCCTTCACCAGTGCAGTTCCTTTTTTATAATGCCCAAAACTGGAATTTGATACTCCAGAGAATGCAAATGCTGGGTCAATGTGTTTTTTTTTTTAGAACCCATTGTATAATTCTCATGTATACTCTGGCAAGAGGTGTCATGAGAATCATGCAAGCCACAAAGCCTAGGATCCTGATAAATTATTTTGCAGAAGTATGAGACTGATAGGAGATGCTCAGGAAAAGTTCCAGATAAACAACCACCTTGTTTTGTGTTAAAAATGCCTTTTAAAGAGAAGAATCTCTAAGGCATCCCAGAAATGCAGTCCTGTGAGACGGATTCAGGAAGGGTTTTGCAATATTTTTCTGGAAGCCCCAGTAGGTCAAAAGAGGCATAACCCATGTTAATGACTCTTGACATCTGGATATTGACTCTACAAAGATAAGAAAGTTGTCTAGATAAAGATGTAAATGCCATTTGGTCTGCAATAAGCTATGACTGGGGCTAGACATTTTGTGAATAACATCGGAGCTGTAGATAAATCAAAGGGTAATGCAGACAAGAGATAATGCTACCCAGAGACAGCGCAACTTAGAAATTTCTTGAAGCCTATGGCTATGGGAATATGGTAATAAAGTTAGTAAGTAACTTAAGGAATAAGAGGTAACAGTTTATGTGGGCTGACGTTTTGAACTTTAAAATTTTCATGTGCATATCCGGATATGAAAGATCTAGTGCTGGTCTCCAAGAAACCTCTTTCTTTGTTACCGGAAACATTCATTAATAGATGCCGTTGCCTCTTTAACTAAAAGGTGCTGGTACTGACTCCCTGGGCATGAAAAGACTACAGAATCTGAGAAAAAATTCTGTTTGGTCTCGGTGTCCACTGTCTATAGAGCTGTTCCCCTGAAGGAGGCTTTTGAATCCAGTGCCATCCATATCCCTCCTGCACTAATTTTAACACCCATAGTCTGAAAGAACTTTATGCCAAAGGGGAATGTTGCGGGCCAAATTTTTTGGGACTGAGAGGCAGTAGTATTAGCAGAAGGGTGTGGTAAGAAATGCTGGCACAGCCCTTCTGTACTTTGATATGTTTCTTTTTCTAAAAGATCCCACACCTTTTTTTGGGTTACTATCTGACTATGCTCTTTTTTTTTTTTTTTTTTGCATTGTGTTTCCCAGAAAAGAGTCAAATAATACATTCTTAACTAAATCTGACTCCAGGATTTCTCATCAGTGAACTTTTGATTACATACTCCCTAGTACTGTAGCTATAGCACGGACCCTAGAAACAATATCTGTGCAGTCATACACACTTTTCAAAGCATCTTTTAATACCCTGAGAAAGGACAGAAACAGTTGGGTTCAAAAAAGAGCTTTTTGTTGGAAGAATGAAAACCAGTTCTTAGACTGTCCATGTAACAGAACATATATCTCCACATGTTTGCCTATGCTACCTTATGTAGCTTTTCTGCAAATTTACATAGTTTGTCAATTATTATTCATATTTTATATTTCTATTTCTGTGCTCAAACTGGTGAGCTAGCAGTTATTGAGGGGTAGATTCTGAAATGCCATGGTAGGAGAAAGAAAAATACTGTGTCAGTCTGCAAGTATAATGCAGTATAGAGAAGATATCAGTGCTTAGTAATAATTAAGGTATGTAGCATTTATAATGTTTATATACTTCCCAAACCAAGCAACGTAGAACCCCGGGCATGACATCACGTGAAGTCTTTGATGAAGCTAAAGAAAATGGTCATAGATACTTGTAATGTGAGATGTAGACTTTGAGAGATAATGAGTGTTAATTATATTGCTAATTATGCACATATGCATAACTTTCCATACTTATATAAACACCTCAATAAGCAAGTATGAAGTAATTTCTTCACACCAACTGAAAGCTGACGCCTAGCTAAGCAAACATTATACTGACACTAGTCCTGGAATTCAGAAACATAGTGGGCTTGTGTGTGTGTGTGTGTGTGTGTGTGTGTATTTAAGCTGGTAAGCTTATTTATAATGCCCAAGTGGGGTATTGTGTCAAAGGCTTTTGCGAGGTCCAGGTAGGCTGTGTGGACTACCTTCCCCTCATCTATGGCCTTGGTAACTGTTTCAAAGAAGTCAACTAGGTTTAAGAGGCAAGATATGCCCTTAACAAAGTCGAATTGGGTAGGGTCCAGTGTCTAGAGGTTCCCAATGTCTTTGTTTATGAGTTCCATGATGATACGCTCCATAGCTTTGCAGACCAGACTAGTCAGGCTTATAGGGCGATAGTTCCCAGGGTCCGTTGTGACACCACTTTTGTGGAGCGGGACCATTGTTGGTGTACACCATTATTGGGTACATATCCTGTAGTAAGGCTGAGTTTGAACAGTGACTTTATGTGAGGATTCAATTCTTCTTGGAGCTCATGTAAGACGCAGCCCGGGACACTGTCCAGTCCCATTGATGCTGCGTTTTTTGCTTTGGAGAGGGCATTCTTCACCTGTGCATCTGTCATGTCTGGGAGGCTACATTCTGTTGGGATAGACATTTGCTCTTTTGGGGGGGAAGGGGGGAGATGTTTGCACTGAATCTGTCTGCCAGGATGTTGGTGATGTCTGTGGGTTCAGTGTATTTTTTGCCATTTTGTACTAACTCAGAGCATATCTGGGGGTTGCCACCCAGATTCCTGACATAACTAAAGAAGGCTTGTGATTATCTGTAGCGTCCTGGGCAATTTTTCTTTCGAAGCTGGCCTTTGATGTTTTTATGAGGGATCATAGTTTCTTGCTAGTACTGATCAGAGATGCCTTCCCTTTTTGGGATTTTGCTCTATCATGTAGTAGCTTCCTCCTTCTGTTGTATAGCTTATTTATGGCCCGGGTCCACCAGACAGGTCTCCTGCTTTTGGAGGAGTGAGTCTTGGTTTTATTTGGGATAGCACGATCCATGCATTCCTGTAGGTGCTCATAGAATGTGTTTGAAAAGGATTCTGCGGTTCAGGCAGTATTTTCCACTGGCCCTGGGGCTTTGAAGGATTCCACCTCAGTTTTGAGAAGTGTGAAGTTTGCTTTTGAGAAATTTTTCACAGTGGTTTCCTTGGCTGGGGGTGGGGACGGGATATGGATGTCCAGTGAGATTAGTTTATGGTCTGATCTTACCAATGAGGGGTTTACCTCTGGTGTGGAACATAGAGTCCCCATGTTGGTGATAACCAGGTCCAATATGTTGTCCCCTCTTGTGGGAGTGGTGACCAGTTGTTCCACAGCGTTTGAGTTTATAAATTCTAGGAACCATTGGGCAAGGGTGTTTGGGCTTGAGTAGTTTTCCCAATCAAAGGGATAACAAAGAGCTAGTGATTGACTTAACCTGAATGTGAGCATTCGGTCAAAATCCAAAAAGCTGATGATACAACCCCACTATACTCCATTTATACAATTCTGAATTACTCCACCATCTTTGTTGTGCCTCATTAGCATAAACAAAGAGGCTCAGCTCATTTTAATAAGGTTGGTTATTACGTCATTATATGGCCGTTAATAAATGCCACACCTGAGCATGCTGTTTGACCTGCCTGCGTCGTGGTGCCTGTTTTTTGAAACACACACAAACAAGCACATTCAGACACACATATACACACCTTACTCAAGGTTAGTACTCATGCGCATTCACTTACCACAACATGGCAAAGTTTTCTAAATCCCAGTCTGTATACAGAATGTTGGATTCTTTTTTAAATACAGTACTGATGTAAAGACAGCAAATGCTTTGGCAATTATCCTTGTAAAGAAGATGTTTGCTGAGCAGCACTGCTGTTTATACCTTTTAACAATATTTACTGTACATAATATTTATGCTTTTACCCTTGACATTTTGAAAACTACTTGGTATTGTAAGCATATGTGATTGATATTTTACAGCTAATAGGTATAAATGAGTTAAAGTACTACAACAGACAGAAACTGTTACGAGAATAGAAAAAGGTCAAGCCAAAAAATCTCATGGCATTTTTGGTAAGAACAAAATAAAAACTGGTAATGACTACTTAAAGTACTGCAGTGATATTAGTGTGGTATAAAACATGACAATACACTAAGGATAAAGAAAACACCTAAGCTTCAAGGTATTCTTCACACCTCAGTGAGTACCTCAAAAAATAAGTTGCTGTATATTGCTTATAAAGTGGTGCTTGCAAAATCATGCATGTCTTGATATGCACGTGGAAATTAGTGATTTGTGAATGAAGACAGCTTGTGAGGGCTTGCTACAATAAAATACCTTTCAATAATCTAAACAATCTCCTATGTCTTATTTCTTATTAATAAAGTAAATAAGCTTTTGTTGGAAACATATTTCCTAACAAAGTAGCAAGTAAGCATTTTTAGTGGAACAAAACAGGTTTTGTGTTTATGATTTTTTTTTAATTTGGTAAACTACCAGAATTTAATGTATTTGTAGGTCTCACAGTACAATATTTGTATGTTTGCATAGTATCTCAAGAATGAATTGCCCTCATAAAGTGTGGGGTAAGGTTAAGTTGTATGTTTTGCTTAACTTTTTTTCTGAAATTACACATGGGATATGCATATATTTTGAAGCTTAGTTTCTACTCCAGTTTGTTTTCAATCATTAACTGGAATCTTGGAAATAAACACCTTAGAATACCACATTAGGTAGAGTAATGCATTTCATTGCTGTGACAGTGTGCACACATGCAGAGTATAGCTTCTCCAATGGATAGTGAAAAAATAAATGCTTGTTGCAAAAAAAAAAGTACTGATACCTTGCTCTGTGGCACACAGGGATGTAGATCTGATGGTGACTCAGGTAATTGGGGTTCAACCAATGGCCTTGACACTGGAGGAACTGGTTAGGTAGTGAAAGGAGTGAAGGGGAGTGACACGCTCACCTTTTCTGGGAGGTGGATAGTGCTAACTCAGGAACACACTGCGAAGGTACAGTTTCCTGACCAGAAGGTACTCACCATCAACTTCTTTCATGAGGATAAATAAATAGTGAAATCCCATCCATGGAGGCAAATTTCAGGTGCTTACTAACTTGCTTGGGTAGCTTTTCAGCAGGAGAGACTTACATATGTAATGACATATAAAACATTATTGATAAAACAAATAAAATAAAACAGAAATAGATACTGACAGTGTTGTGTATCAAATATAATTGTTAATGGTAAAGCCAGTTGTGAAAGAAAACTCATTTAGCAACTTGAAACATGCTTTTTCTATGTTACAGGTCAGTGGATAGTTCCTTGCCTCAGCTGTTCAGACAATAGAACATGTGACTGGCGTGAAATAACATGGCAGCCATACAGCTGTCAGCACCCTGTACTTCCTCGCCATCAGCTCCAACAGTGTCTGGATAGCAGAAAGGTAACTACAGTTTAAAAGGAATACTTTGAAACCATTTATATTTTCTAAGGGAAATGCAGAATAAATTAGTTTTCAGGAGCTTTGTTATATTTTGCTTGTTAAAACAGAATGAAGAATTTCATTTCATTTGCACTTTTTTAGCTATCGATTACCAAAATGTAGTTAAACAACATAAATTAAGGAAGGAAACTGTCTTTCAAAATATTGAGAACCAGTTGACTGATGCCAAAGTTTCAAATCTAGAAAGTTTAAGATCTTAAAGATTTAAACCAATGATCAAAAATATTTTATGATGTGACTTGATCTGAGTAGCTCAGTTAAATAGAAAAGCTTTGATTAGAACGTATAACCCTGCATAGTAGTATGTAGACTTCAATGTTCATCACAGTCCCCCAGATTTTAATTCTCTCTATACAATATTTTTTGTGTATCTCAGGACATCTAGCTAAAAATATATTGAACTGCATAGTCGTACCATCAACCTCTTAGTGCAAGAAATCTGGGCAAAGCCTGACAAAATGGGGGTCAAAGGCCCAAAATTAGGGACAGATTTTAAATATTACTCTTACAAACATAGAAAGTTGCTAGAATAATAGGGTTTGAGTTAACGTACATTTTCTGAAGGAAGTGAAGTCCAAAACTAAAATATATATCGCTATTTAGTAACTTCAACCTCAAATCATCTCAGTGATTTGCCAGAAAATCACAAATTTTATGAGGAATAGACCAAAAATATGAGACAAACATCCGGATATTATGCAAAAATCTGGACAGCTGAGAGGTATGTACATAATTAAGTGGAAGTAATATATAACTTATATATGGTTTTGATTTCAAGTATTGCCTTCTCCTTCACAGCAACAAAAAAATTGCTAATTGCATTATCTGTGACGTGTGTTCTTATAAAGTACACAGCACCCAAAGAAATTTTAAAACTTGGAATTCCCAATTGGAAGTGTGAGACTCTCAGTTATGGGTCCCAGATATGCACGAAATAAACTGTGATTGTGGGTGTAATACAGTGAATCTTGAAAATACTATAATACAATTAAAACATTTTTGTAGTGGGGCTTCATCCCCCTACATCCCCTATGTGGGGATTGTGCCTACTACTAGATATATAGATATAGATATGTTTACTCTCATTACATTAATGCACAGGCAGTCAAGTCCACCAATGTCTGAAACCATTTGACTCAAGTCAGAATACCAAATACTGGCATACCTGACAGAAACACAGAACACCAAAACTCCCTACCACTCTGGACCCAGGAACAAATGTTACCACAGGTCTAGAAGGGGGGCAATTTTGGTCATGTACATTCCAATGTTCACAATGGGGAGGTGGACTTGACCGTTTGTGTGTTAAATTAATGATAATTACACCACAAACTGAGGACACAAACCACTCCAGTAGGTTTACAGCCACAAAGTAATATCAAACGAATGAAAAGGCAGGCACTTCCAATATTTAATGCCACTTATTTATTTTGTATATGTTTGTCTAAAACACTTCATCAGAAATGAACACTGGAAATACTGATTGCACTGCATCACTTGGGGAGTTGATAATGACTCCTAGCTTGCAGTCATCAGCGAACTTGGTCAGCCAATGTCCTTCTGTGTTGGCCTGGACTTCTGAGAAGTATATGTCAAACAGGAGAGGGCCCAGGACCGAGCCCTTTGGGGCTGCACTCATGACTGGTCGACAGTCTGACTTGGAATTCACAGGTTTCACTCTGTGGGTCCTGTCTGTGAGCCAATTTGCAACCCACCTAGGGATGTAAGGATTGATGCCTAGTTTAGTGAGTTTATCAGTGATACATGAGTGGGGAATGATATCAAAGGCCTTGACCAGGTCGAGGGTAGGCTGTATGCACTGCCTTACCCTCATCCACAGCCTTGGTGACTGCCTCTAAGAAGTCAACCAGGTTCAGCAGGCAGGATCTCCCCTTGACAAAGCCAAACTGTGTGGGGTCAAGAGTTTAGAGAGTCCCTGTATCTTTGTTAAGAAGGTTCATGATGATACGCTCCATAGCTTTGCATACCAGACTCGTCAGTCTAATAGGGTGATAGTTCCCAGGGTCTGTAGGTATTCCCCCTTTATGGAGTGGGATAACTGCAGCCGTGCACCATTCATTAGGGACATAGCCTGAGGTAAGGCTGTGATTGAACAGGGCACACAGATGTGGTGCCAGTTCATTTTGTAGCTCATGAAGGACACAGCTAGGGATATAATCAGGTCCCATGGATGCTGTGTTCTTGGCTTTGGACAATGCAGCTTTTACCTGTGCTGAAGAAATGGTGGGTACCAGGCTCTCTTCTGGTATTGTAGTAGGGCCCTTGGGGGGAGAGAGGTAAAGTTAGCAGTGAATCTGTCGGCCAGTATGTTGGCTATGTCTGTTGGCTCAGTATAGGAGGTGCCATTGTGCAATAACTCAGAGCAAATCTGAGTATTGCCTTTGAGTTTTTTGATATATCTATAGAAGGCTTTGTGGTTGTTTTCAGTGTCAGTTGCATTTCTGCCTTCAAATTTGGCTTTAGAGGATTTGATAAGGGATCTCAGCTTTTTGTTGAGACTGATAAGGGAGGTTTTCCAGTCTTGTGACTTCATTTTTTTCTGCAACAGTTTCTTCCTTCTGTTGTAGAGTTTATTGATGGCTGGGGACCACCAGATTGGCTTCCTTTTTTTGGAGGAGAGCGTCTTAGTTCTAGTTGGTATGGCAAGATCTGTGCATTTGTGTACATGCTCGTACAGTACATTGGTGTATGATTTGGCAGTCATGCAGCTATTTTCCACTGGCATGGGTGCCGAGAAGTTAGCCACCTCTGTTTTTAGGAGCCCAAAGTCAGTTTTAGAGAAGTTTTTCTGGGTGGTCACCTTAGCGGGTGGAGTAGGTGAGATAGAGATTTCCATGGTGATCAGCTTGTGGTCAGATTTAACCAGGGAGGACTTGACTATAGGTATGGAGCAATGGTCTCCCATGTTTCTGATAACCAGGTCGAGGATGTTACCTCCTCTAGTGGGGGTCAGAATGAGCTGGTCCAGGGCATTGAAATTGATAAATTCCAGAAAGCGTTAGGCCTGTACATTGGTACTTGAATAGTTTTCCCAGTTGATGGAAGGGTAGTTGAAGTCACCCAGTATGAGAGTATTGGGTTGGACCTTGATAGATTCCAGGGTGCTTAGGAACTTGGAGTGAGAGTCTAGGGACATGTTTGGGGTTCTGTAGCAGGCTATAACTTGTATCGCCATCTTACCCAGTGTTAGTTGTACCTGAAGTATCTTGGATGCATTGTGCTGGACTACCAGTCTAGAGGTGTGCGTATCCTTTAAGAATATGGAGACACCACCACCTTCAGAGCTTCCGGACATATTCTGGGGCCAAAAAGTATGCAATGAGTTGTAGACTGGGAGTGCAGGGGTGCTTCTGCCTCTTTAAACCAGGTCTCCATTACAGCACAGATGTTGACATTTTCCATTTTGAAGAGAGCTTTGAGTAAGTGCATCTTGAGATTTAGACTTCTAGCAGTGAGCAGCATGACCCTCAGATTGTATTTGTTTGTAGCTGTTACAGTGGAATGTTGGTCTTTAGAACACTGCCTAAAAAAGGCACTATAGGGATGGCAAGAACCTTAGCCAGTACCCGGAATCCCAGGGGTGACAGATGCAGGCCATCTCTATCAATCATGTCATCCCAGGCAGACAGATACTGGATCCCCTTAGAATGACACCAGAAACTTAGCCAATTGTTGAAGTCAATCATTTTCTGCTCATACTGTGGTATCATTCTGGGTGATGGTAGAATACTGCTCAGGGCTAGGGTCATACCTGCCTGGGCGATATAATCCGAGTGTTCCATCACATCTCTTTTCATGTAGTCCAGGCAAGTATGTCTCAGGTCATTCACACTCACGTGGACAATGGCTGAGTCATATTTGTACTTGTTGTGGAGTGACCTGAGTGCATGTGTTATGTGTCAGATTCTGGCACCTGATAGACAATTGACTGTCACCTTCTCCTTGTTCATCCTAGTAAGTGGAACATCAGTGTGCCTCACAATTGAGTCTTCTATAATTAGTACATTGGGCAAGGTGTTTTGCCTTAAGGGCTTGAGTTGAGAGGCACACTGTGGGGTGAGCTATGTGTTCTGGCATCAGTGTTGTGTTGTGGTGGTCGAGTGCACTTGATAACATGTATATAGATTATAGGAGTGTATCATGTTATTATACAAAGAATAACATTGTTAAAAACTGAGAATGGTTACGTTAACTACAGGTAAAAGTGATTTTCTCCGAATGTGCCAAGTTTTGAAGGAAATCTTCAAGAAACAAGGATTCTCAGAAGTAGTGTTAACTGTTGTACAAGTTGAAGTTATAGAAAAAAAGAAAATCCTAAGTTTGCACATTTCTGAAACAAACAACAACAGAAGAAAGTAGAAATGCTGACAAAAAATGTAATTATGCATTCTAATTAATCCATGAAGTAGATTGCAATCGCATCAAAAAGTGCGTACCAAATGGAAAATCTTACAAGGAAATCGGGATTTATTGAATGTTGTCAGTTGACTTTCCATGCATTAATAACAAAGGCTCTTCTATTAAGCATATTTTATTTATTTATTTACATTTTGGTTACTAGGATAGAGCACTGATCAGATCGTGACCAATCATAAACCACTCTGGCAGGAAGCAGTAGCACACAAAGGTAATATAATGTAGTCATAAAAAGAGAAATTCTATGTGTCGACTTTGTATGAAGATTTAGCTATGAAAAATGCCGAGATTACCAAGGTGTTTAGAGGAAAAAGCCAAATGTAAATGACAGTAAAGATGGAATCCAGTGAGACTAAGGGACTGAGTAAAGTAAAAGCTGTAAAATAACAGCGAGCAAGGAGGAAAAGAAGCACTGTACATATTTACAAGAAGCAGAAATACAGTGGTAACCAGTACAGTAGTGGTGTGAATGGGGTGATGTGTGGGAGAATTATCCTAGTGCAGAGTAGTATCAATTACATAGTATGCCTGTGTTCTGGTATTTGCATTTGTATTGCTCAAACAGAAACTGTTTGAGTTGAGGCCTGAACAATGTGGCATTGCATGCTCATAGAGATAGTCAGGCAGGGATTGTCACAATTTTGGAGCAAGTACAGAAAAACTAAGTAGATTAGTAGATGGGGTCTGGAGAGCAGGGCCTACTGTACCATGGCTTTTGAGGTTGTAGGTTGGAGTGGTAGTGATTAGTTTCATTGTGTAGAAGAGGCATTTTGATAGAGTAATCTGAAAAGCTAGGAATCCAAAAGTAGACAAGATTTGGCTTGCACTGAGAGATACTTTATCCAGGATAGAGTAAAGCAATGGTGTTCAAGGTGAGGGGGAATCTTTGACAAAGCATTATATTTTATTAGATAAGATATGCACTGTTAGTGCAAATATTGTTAGAGGAGGTGGCAAACTGGGTAGATCATATTAAAGTTGTGTGAGCAAGACACCTTTACCAGTAGCTGCCCTAGCTGGTGAGGAAATGCATTTAGATATTTCCTTTGCCAAGAAAAGAAGGTAGTTGATTTTAGAATTACTTTTTTGAATATGTCCCTGAAAGTTGAGATATTGCTTGAGCCACATATGTAGGTATCTGAAAAAAATGTGGTATTCATAAGGTTACTGTGCTGGTCAACAGCCTGAGAAAGCCGAATTTGTTTTTTACCACCACAGACCATAACCTTGTTTTGGGGGGGGACTAAGGAAAAGCATTTTAAAGGTGAAACAGTGGTTTAGGGTCAGAAGTTCAGTTTGTTGTTGTTTGTAGATTGCCAATTATGCTTGGTTGAAGCTGTGGATAACCAAATCATCAGCGTGTAGAAGTAGTTGTAACTTGGGTAGGCCAAGGGGTAATTTGTTTATAAAAATTGAAAAGAGAGAAAATGGAATATAAAGCAACAGAATTAGCAGAAGCTTGTTTGGCAAACAATATATTATTTTCCTGTGGAAACTGTTCACAAAGTAGATCTGTGAACAGCTTTCCATATTTTTCAGTTAAGAATAATCATATGTTTATAAAACAAGGGGGCAATATACCTGTAATACGAAGGGAATTGTTTAGTTAGCATTATGCTCATTTTGCCTTGGTTATTATGTTGGCAAAACTATTACGAACCATGAATAAAGAGGCAAACAATGCTGACCAATTACAAAGCTCTACCCAAAGCTCGTAGTAACCAAAAAAACTTAATCTTGGCACTGTATCGATGTGAACCCAACATGAATCACTCACTTGAGCCCAATTACTAAAATTTAAATCTTTAATTCAACAATCAAAACCACATAAACACTTAACCGAATCACCACATTTTCGTTCTGCCCTTAGGACTTCATCAGATACTGAGCTGACTACCTGCTAACCCAGCAACTCACCATTAACTTACTGATTAAACAATCATCACCAATTAAAAACTTACACATTTAAACGTATTACAAAACGAACAGATAGAATGTGCCAGCACATTTATGCCATCAGACAACTGAATGTTAATGCATTAGCAAAGTTTGTGTTGCCCTAATTTTGAGTACTCTTTTAGTCATGGAAAAAGTTGATCTTGATAGTCATGGTGGTTTATTAGAGTCATGAGAGCTTTACTGACAGTTTGCATTGCTGTTGTATGTTTCATTAAATTTAAACTTCGCGGATTATGATTGGGTCGCCGATCATAACCCACTTGAGAGGGAAGAGGAATCTTGGCATCCACCTCAGGAACACATAAAGGTTATAATCGGAGACCTGATCATAATTTTTGTAGTGCATGGAGCTTTATCTACTTCATGTGGATGGGAAATCATAAATTTACTCCTGGGATCACTTATATGGCCCTGCTGGACAGAGGCTCAGGAATCTAGTCTAAAAGGGAGGCGAAAGCCAACACATTCTGGCTAGGCTTATAAATGCCCCAGGGCAGATAGCCTAGTACTTACCTATGAACCTATGAACCTATGTACTACTAGTTAAAGGGAAGAAAAGAACTCTAGTATTTTGCCAGCTTTAAAAGCCATAAAGCATCTAGCTGTGAGGAAAAACGGTGTAACTCAGTCTCTTGCATTGACACTCAACATGCCATACTTCTTAACTGTCCAGATTTTTATAGAATGTCCAGATTTATGAATCATATTTTTGGTCTGTTTCTCATATAATTTTTTTTTCCTGGCAAGTCACTGAAGAGTGAAGTCACTAAATAATGCCATACATTTGAGTTTCAGACTTTATATTCTTCAGAAAATGCAGGCAAACACAGATCCTGTTATTCTAGCTACTTTTTCGGTTCATTACAGGATGTCAGGGACATGCTGCTGTTACAAACAACAAGCACAAAACTGTTTTTTTATTCTATCACTATCTTTGCTGATCACTACTGGTAGATTTGACTCCCTAACACAAGACCCAACCTTAACAAGTTAAGCAGGGAATGCTTAACATTTGTTACGATCGAATATCATGCCATAGTAGCGCTTAACTGATCTGTCTTTTTCCATGTAGCAGAGCACAGTCACCGTGGTCCATACAGTACAATAGTATAACCATCAGAAGTTTTCAAAATGCATGTCCATTAAAAAGAGCATGAATACGTTTGGTTTGACTCCATGACTGGATGTTTTTAGCATTTGATTAAGTGTTTCAATATGTAAATAGTGGATTTTAGTAAATGTCTGTGTTTCTGAAGAAATTCCATTAATAATGTTGTAACAAAAGTGTTAAAAAACATCAAAGTCCTTTGCTGTACTCGTTTGACAGTAAATGACTGTTCTCCTGAGACAGCAGGTGAGGAGCGCTGGTAATTTAGTGCATCTCCTTCAAGTTGATATGTAAATGTTGGTATTATCTGAATGACAGTGTCCATATCTTGGCAGTGCTGTGTCCATACATTTTGATGAACCCCAAGGCTTGAAGGACTGTCCTTGCAGTCAGCCTGGTGCACATGTCCTGGAGAGTACTAGACTGGGGGACTTTATTTTCTTCAGAATACCCAGGCATCTTAACACTGCCATCACATACTGTAAATGATGAAAAATAAGGATAGATTTGTATTCCTCTTAGCCTGAAAGAAGTCCCAGCCATGCAACTGAGCCTGATAGGAACATGAAGGTAAGCCCTTGAGATCCAGAGTCACCATCCAGTGATCTTGGAATGTCCAGATATGTGTTGAGGATAGATAAATCAAAAATTGGTCTCCACGTGTTCCCTTTCTTTGGTACTAGAAAGAATAAAATCCTAGGCCCACTTCTGGCAGAGGGACAGAAATTTGTTTGTGAGCCTCTAGTCTTTGCTGAGGAGGAACGGCTGGCATGAGGAAAGGAGAGGAAAGTATGGAAATAAAACTTGTAACCTTGGTGTATGATATCCAATGCCATTTTTGTCTTGGGTAATCAAAATCCAATTTTCCTTGAAGAGTGCCAACCTTCCTCCCAAAGGTGCTGCCAGGCAAGAAGGATCTGGCAGCTGAAAATGCCCTCACCCAAAGATGTGCAGGGTGAACTCCTGTTCTAGGTCTGAAAGAACTCTGAGCTCTGCCCCTACCACGTCTAGATCTACCCCTAGACTGAGAATCATAAGAAGGATTTAGCAGGCCAATTCCTACTAAACCTGAACTTGCAAAAATCTTTAAACAGCTGCATAGACTTAGCCTTGTCTTCATTTTTCTTCAAGATGACTCCACAGGGTGAACAAACAACACACATCACTGCAAAGGACATCCAAAATCCTTGTCTTAACATGGTCAGATAAATTCTGATCCTTCAAGAACTGAACCAGTGGCAGCCGAGGCCTGCACAGCATCAAAACCACATTGTAATGAATGCTTACCCCACCTCAGAGACATGCACCAAATCTTGTAATTCTTTACACCCAATGCCTTCACCTTAGACTTCAATTGAGAAAGAAGAAAGTTTTGATATTTCAACATATGAAACTGGCAATTCAAAAGCCATCATAGCTGAGGTAGAAGATGTATAGACCTTCTTTCCCCATCTATCCAAAGCTCTGGCCTCTTTATCTAGAGGTGACTAATAGTTTTAGGACTCTATAAAAGATATTTATGAGCCTCAGGCACCCTAGGCAGAGAATCAGGATTAAAGTGAAGCTCTGAAAACACATCTTCCACAACATCCAGAACAGGGGTCCTGACCTTCCCACTTAAAATGTTCCCTCATAGAATGAAGTGTCTCTGAAATCCTCTGGAGGAGAAGCAGAAGGAGTGGAATCATCTGCATCAGAATCAGAATAAGTACTCCTGCAAGTCTTCAGCGACTCTGAAACATCCGGCCTGCTCAAAACTTCCCAACTCTCTGGCTCCCCTAGGCCTCTTATCAGGGGGGGCAAAGAACTCTAATCAGAGTAATCAAATCTTCTGCCATTTTAAGCATGTGCTTCTTAGGCACAGACCCTGCTGAACTAGGAGTGACACCAACAGAAGCTAAACCTGACCTGCCTCTGGGAGAGGCCTTGGAACCAGAAGGAGGGCCTAACCACCCTAGGAAGCAGTAACCTGAGAAGCCCCTTCAGCCTGACCTGCCTCCTGAGAGGCCACATCCTGCAAAATCAAAGTCTCCCCTGAGACTCCAGAGAAGTCTCGGTTCCACTGAAGCCTCTAAAGAACCGGCGTCCGGAACGGATGACTCATCTTGCCTGGGTTTAACTGTTTTGTCTCGGCATATTATACACCCAACAACATCGTGCTCAGGCCCCAAACAAGGAATGCACAAAGAATGATAATCCCTATCGGTATCTGTTTCCCACAAGAAATACAGTTATTCACTTTTCTGACATCTGCATCGGACCAAAAAAAAAAAGACTGAGGAATGAATGGTCAGGGCGCTTTTTGTACCCTGACGTCCTGATGTCAGTTTTAAGCGCTTTGCTTTGGTATTCGGGCCGACCGAGGACAGCGGACTACCCATATGTAAGGACTGCAGCAATGTGAGATGAAGAACATCTGTTCTAGGCATTCCGAGTGTATTTTTTGTTTCTTATACGTATGGTATTTTTTATACACACTAGCACTACAGCCATTACTGATCTTTATTATCCAAAATTAGATAATGAAGATATTCTAGAGGAAGGCCTAACGTGTTTGTTTGCAATTATAGATGATGACTGAAAAGTTAGAAGAACTGAAAGCTTAAATCAGTGTCATTGTGACAGTCAAGCAGATAAATTCATTACTCGGGCGATACTTTTCTTTTAAGAACAAAGTGATATGCAGACAATGACTGATCTTTAAGCATGAGGAAGTAATTATTTCTACTTGACCAGAAATGCTGTTTAAGCTTCCTGAGTCGCACCTTGCAATTACAACATACAGACATAGAGAAACCACATGATGTGTGCTGACTTAATATGCCTGTACAAATAGGGCAAACAATTCAAGGTTGTGAACGCTGTGGTATGTTTAGGAATCAGAATTAAAAAGAGAACCTGACACTGCACAAAATTCCTTCATTGCATTTCTTAAAGTTATGTATTGATCTGTCCTGGTATAAAAATCCAATTCCTTGTATGTAGATTGTAATTCCAAGCATCCAGACAACATTTATTTAAAAGCTACTACAGCATAATCTGTGATGTCTGTAAATTTTTCTGCTAGGAATTTCAGTATGTTACCAAAGCGTGCGCATTTACAAACAAAAATTCAAGTCGATATTACCTACAGTCATATACAAAGAATGACACAAACAGGGAAAAGCATCTTGAAAAGTTGTGACTATTATAATCAAACTGACCTCTTCTTATCCCTACTGAAATATAAAAACACACAACTTCGGTCTAGGACTACAACCATCACAATTTTTGATGGGCAGACATATAAGGTCAAACCCATCAATTTCATTTTCATTATTAATTCTAGGGGGTAGATAACCAGCAGAAGGTGTGTTGTAGAGTAAATAATTGAATCAGAAAATATTTTACAGCCTGTACTGGGCATCTCAACAATAGCATGCTCCTCAATTAGAGACTGTAAGTTACCTCTAATCATATACCTGTGCTACAAACCTCTCCACTTCTTTCAAAATGATCTCTTAAGTGACCGGACTTCCAAAGCAGTAGTCATGAAGACCTGGCAACTGCTAAATGATTGTAGGTTCCTAATCCTACCATATAAACATACTTTGAACTAGAGTTAAAAAATACTGGGAACATGCTACCAGGGACCTTGAAATGTGTCTTTCTCCTTACTTTTAATTTGGACAAATTTTGACATAGTTGAGTCACAGGGAGACCCATTCTGAGAACCTAAACTAGTGTAACACCTTTTGTGTGTACCATAGTTTATGTGCACAATATTTCTAAGTTCAGAAAATTATCCTTTTAAGCTATATTCTATCTCATTGTAACAGAATTTAAAGAAAAGATGCCTAATATCAACTCTATTTTGTCTATGGTGTCTACTTTGATTAGACTGAAAAAGGCAACTCCATTTCACATTTTTATTCTAACTCTTTTGTGTACTTTATACTAACATTCTGAACTACAACAACTGACTTTTTCTAGATAACCTGTGGCTCAAATTGGGAGATACTTTTTGTTCTTTGTTTCCCACAAATCCTGAGGGCCAGCCCACTCCATTTGTCCTACGCTTCGCTCGGGCTCACTTCACTCCCCTACCCTACCTTCATTCCTGGTTCACCTTCATATGTCCATAAATTACATAAGCATAACGTCGAATGTCACCAAAGTTCGAAAATCAAAATCTGGAAAACCAGATTCGATGATTTTCAAACAAAAAATGTGAATACACATCGTAATGCAGGCTGCACCCCCACCTCCCTACTCCCAAAATGCCGAATCTGCAATGAGCAAATGACAATGTGCATTTTCTCATTGCACATTCAGACATTTTTTTTCAATCTTGTGGATATTTGGGAACCTCCTTTTGACCTTCTTGTAATCACCCATGTGCCTCACGCACATATGAAGGTAAACCATCATTCCCACCCACCCCTGCTTCAACTAGGCTCATATTTCTCTAACCCCACCCTCACAATGACTGCCAAACAAAATCAGATTAATTAGATCAAATAACTAAGCCCACTACAGACCTCCCTGTCCTTCACTTGTCAGTACCTAAATCAAAACATCACTACTACACTACTGCAAATTCATAACTCTTCTACCCACTCACAAAATACTACTCTTAATCTATCAGCCTCCAACTCACTTACATCCATTACATTCTACACCCTGTAATATCAAAGAACCCTAACAAAATCACCTTGATAAGAAACTCATATACTCCCTCACCTCGTATTATACTCTACTACAATCCACCAATCCCCCTCCCTGGCAAACCTCTTCATTATCCCACCTAAATAGACCATTAAACTATACTATAGCCCCAGACCTTTGCTATATGTCACATAGATTACCATGCAATCAAATTCCAACCGCTAGGATCTACATTCCAAACCTGTCTAAAACATGTCAAACTACAAAACAAGCTTGCCAAACTTCTTTTACACCTTACTAACCAGTTAAACCACTCTTGGCACACACACCCTAATCCTGGTCTAATTCCCCTACAATATATGGTAAACCACTCTATCACATTCAACCCTGGACTATTACACCAGAAAAACAATTCTTTCCTTCACCTCATTAATATGAATGTAAGAAGTATTGGGAATACATTTCATGATCTGCATGTCCTACTATCCCTCTGTTCTCCTGATATTGTAGTATTAACAGAGACATGGCTAAAACCTGACTGTAACAACAAAATTGTAGCTCCCAGGTACAGTAATCATAGTAAAGACAGGAAAACCAAAAAGGACGGGGGAATAGCAATCCTATTCAAAGATCACCTATCACTTGACTATTTAGAATTGAGCATCCCTGACTTTGGAAATGCAGAACTAATCTTTGCCAAATTAAAAATTAACCCCAGAAAACACATTAACATCATAGGTGATTATATCCCACCAGGAAATAATATTCTCATGCTAGAAAACATACTACATTGGATCTTCAATGCCCTCCCACAGGAAATGGTCCTGAAGGGTGATTTCAACATTGACTTGCTCAACAGCTCCTCTTAGAATCCAGCATCCCATGTTAACCTCCATGGTTTCACACAAGTACTGACAAATCTTCCAAATGACAGTCTATCTTTGACTGGATTTTGGTTAATAACCCCACCCTATCATTTCAGTCAGGCTGTCTCCCTGACGGCCTGAGTCACCATCAGCCAACCTTTCTTCTAAGAACCCGCACTCACCATACCAACCAAATCACATACAGCCTAATCAGAAATAAAAAAGCTTCAACCCAAGCAGGTTTGTCTCCATTCTAAAAAGCTACAATTGGGAACCTCTCAGGCAGCTACCCCTAGAAGATGCTGTTAACTCCTTCAACACCACTTTCTCTGATATATTGAACTGCAATGCACTCCCTCAAGCTATTAGAGTAAAAGCTAACTATGCGCCCTGGCTAAGTAAAGAATGCAGATCTTTACTCAAGGCTAGAGATAAGGCTTGGGAACAGTTTCACATAAACAAAACCCAAACCGCAAGATAAACATTCTTAGAACTGTGAAACAAAGCTAAGAAGCTAGGAAAATTAGACAAAATCAACTACTACCACAATATCCATAGAAAAAACGCAATAACCCTCAAAAGTTCTGAACTGTGGTTAATAATATACTTCTGGCAGGTAAAACAGCTACTCCTACTCCAACATCAACCAGCAACTCTGATAATATAGCAACCCAATTCAATAAATAGGTTCATAGGTAGGTACTAGGCTATTGGTCCAAGGGCCTATGTAAGCCTAGGCAACAAGGTTCCCTGGCTTACGCCACCCAAGAAAGTTATTTTCCTGTGCCACTGTTGAGCAGAGCCACAAAAGTGATCCCTGGGGTGTATTCCCTATTTCCCATCCACTCATCAAGATTTTTCTAGAAGAGTGCTAATGAAGAACTTTGCTTGACATAGATGGGTAGCCTGTTCCAGAGTATGGGAAGTCTCTGGGACAGGAATCTATCCCTCCAGCATGTCCTGTTTATTGTGGTGGCAATGTTTAGGTCCCTAGAGCATGTAGCTCGGAGGGACTGGGATTTCTTTAGGTGTAGCATGTCCAACAGCTCTGGGTTTGACAGAGCTTTATATGTTAGGCAGAGATCACCTCAGAGTAGGCGATATGCTATGGAGTAAAGCTGGAGTTTTTTGAGGTGGTCAGTGTAGGGCATTTGTTTGAGGCCAGTAATCCTCTTTGTGAGGTACTCCTATGGCCTTTCCAGCTGCTGCAGATGTCTTGTGAGGTACATTCCAAAAGGGGCGTTCTGCTCTATAATGGGATTAATGAGTGTCGAGTAGAGGGATGAGAACCCTTTTATGATGAGGTGTGCTACGTAGAAGGACTTCCTGACTACTGTGGCAATGTGATTATCAAAGGAGAGACTACTGTCCACCTGAGTCCCAAGGTCTCTTATCACACATTCTGTGTTAAGTAGATTGCTGCCTATGTGGTAGTTCATGGGTACAGAGTTTTTACCAAAGAGGATGACACTGCACTTTTGGGCATTGAGCTTGAGGCCATGGCTCTGACACCAGGCAACTGTCTCAGCGAGGCCCTTCTGTAGGATGTCCACATCATTTGGGGACTTGACTATGGCTCCTAGTTTGCAGTCATCTGCGAACTTCATTAGCCAGAGGCCTTCTGTGTTGGCCTGTACTTCAGAGAAGTAAATACCAAACAGGAGAGGTCCCAGGACGGAACCCTGTGGTACTCCACTTGTCACTTCTTTGAGGTCAGATTTGGAGTCTGCAACATTTACAGTGTGGGTTCTGTCAGTGAGCCAGTTGGCAACCCATCTTGTGATGTAGGGATTTATACCTAGTTTAGTGAATTTAGCTCTAATTCCAGAATGAGGGATGGTGTCGAAAGCCTTGGCGAGGTCAAGATAGGCTGTGTGAACCACCTCACCCTCATCTGCGGCTTTGATGACTGCCTCAAAGAAGTTGATCAGGTTCAGGAGGCATGATCTGCCTTTCACAAACCAGAACTGGGTGGGATCCAGAGTTTGGAGGTTACCAATGTCTTTGTTTATGAGTTCCATGATGATACGTTCCATGGCCTTGCAGAGCAGGCTCATCAGGCTAATAGGTCGATAGTTCCCGGGATCAGTGGTGGCTCCCCCTTTGTGGAGTGGGATAACTGTTGCTGTGTGCCATTTAGTGGGCACAAAGCCTGATGTGGAGCTATTATTGAACATGATGCTTAAGTGGTGAGCCAGTTAGTTCTGAAGTTCATGTAAAATGCAGCCTGGGATGTTGTCCGGTCCCATGGATGCTGTGTTTTTGGCTTTAGAGAGTGCAGCTTTTACCTGCGTAGTTGTGATTACAAGGACTCTGCATTCTTCCTGTATAGATATGGGCCCTTTAGGGGGTGGGGGGGTGGGGGTAAAGTTTGCACTGAACCTATCTGCCAGGATGTTGGCAATATCAGTTGGTTCTGTAATTTTCATGCCTTTGTGCTGTAACTCAGAGGAGATCTGGATGTTGCCATCAAGATTCTTGACATAGCTATAGAATGCTTTGTGGTTGTCCTTAGAATTAATGGTGATTTTGTTTTTGTAGCTAGCTTTGGAGGATCTTATAAGGAATCTCAGCTTCTTACTGAGGCTGACCAGGGAGTTCCTCCACTCATGGGATTTTATTATCTTTTGTAACAGTTTCTTCCTTCTGTTGTACAGTTTGTTTATGGCAGGGGACCACCAGATTGGCTTCCTTTTTTTGGAGAATAGCATCTTAGTTCTGTTTGGGATAGCACGATCCATGCACTCGTATAAGTGCTTATAGAGTGCATTTGTGTAGGATTCAGCAGTTGTAACTGTATTGTCCATCTGCATGGGTGTCATGAAGTTCACCACTTCTGTCTTAAGAAGCATGAAGTTGGCTTTGGAGAAATTTTTTACCGTGGTTTCCTTAATGGGGGGTGGGGGCGGGATGTGGATATCAAGGGTGATTAGCTTATAGTTGGATCAGACCAACGAGCAGTTGACTTCAGGTGTGGAACACCGGTCACTCATGGTGGTTATGACTAGGTCTAGGATATTGTTGCCCCTGGTGGGGGTGTGGATAAGTTGATCCAGGGCATTGGATTTTATGAATTCCAGAAAGCATTGAGCTAAGGCGTTGGTACACAAGTAGTTTTCCCAGTTAATGGTGGGGTAGTTGAAGTCGCCCATTATTACGGTGTTTGGTTGAACCTTAATATTTTCCAGTACATCAAGAAAAGAGGAATGGGAATCCTGTGGCATGGTGGGGGATCTGTAACAAGAATTTGGATTGCAGTTTTGCCCAGAGTTAGTTGCACTTGGATAACCTCAGATGCATTATGCTGAGCAGCTAGCCTGGAGGTGTGAATATCCTTAATGAATATGGACACACCTCCGTCTTTGGTGTTTCGGTCCAGGTTACATGGCTGAAGAGTGTGGTATGAGTTATAGCCTGGTAGTGCATGGATGCTCTCTGGAGCCTTGAACCAGGTCTCAGTCACTGCACAGATATAGATGTTCTCCATTTTAAAGAGTGCCTCGAGTGAGTGCATTTTGAGATTTAGACTTCTAGCATTGAGTAGCATTACCATCAGTTTCTGCTTGCCTGTTCCTGTTACGGTGTACTTTGCAGAAACTATTGAACCCCTTGCAGATTCTCAGAGCATCTCCAACAACTCTGTCTCTTTCACAGCCCAGCAAAGCACCAACTCCCAAAATATCACCAACCACTTTATATTACACCTGGTGTCTGTTGATACCATAAAAAAAAAATACTTAAAAAACTGAAACCAACTACCCTTGCCACAAACAGTCTTCCAGCTGACTTTCTGCAAATTGCAGCAGAAGCAATTGCATATCCAGTAGCCATACTCATAAACAGATCAATATCAGAGAGCCTGGTACCTGCTATCTGGAAATTTTTTCACATTCTCCCCTTACAAAAGGGAGGTAATTCCACCAAACTTATTAATTATCACCCAATTGCCTTCCCATCACCATTATCTAAAATCCTAGAGAGAGTCACGTACCCAACACAGGGACTCATTTCATGCACATAAACTATTATTAAACACTCAGTATGGTTATCACCCCTCTCACTGTACCACCACAGCCCCAATATCCTTTACTAACACAGTGAACTACAATAGAAATAATCTCCAATTTGTATCTGCTATATTTTTGGACTTGTCAAAAGCCTCTTATATGGTAAATCACAATTAACTCATTAATATTTTCTCCACCCTAAGCCTTAGTAACTCTTCTGTCACCTGGTTCCTAAGCTACCTGTCTGGACAACAGCAGGCAGTCCAATGACAACACCAACTTTCCCCATTTTCCCAGTTGCCTTAGAAGCTCCACAAGGCTCCATCCTTGGGCCTCTACTATTTTAGCTCTCTTCACCAACCAGCTCCACACCACCACACTTCACACCTCAGTAGTACAATATGCAGATGACTCAACTTTAATATGTTCAGCCTCCTCCCTACAATACCTCTACACCATAACCCAAGATTCATTTCTATCTGTGGAAACATGGCTCACTAACTCCCAACTCATTCTAAATCTCAGTAAAACAAAGCTTCTTCTCTTCTACCCAACAAGACCCCCCCCTTGTCTTCCATGTCTTTCAATATATTATCCAAAAATAAAACTATTATCACCCCAATAACTCACACTAAACTGCTAGGCATAGAAATGGACAATAACTTGAAATTGAGTATTCACATAGCTCAAAACACTAAGAAGGTCCACAAAAAACCAGGTCTTCTATACAGAAACAAACGATTTCTAACAAGAAACACGAAAGCTACTATCACTCGCACATACCTCTTGTCAACTCTCCTGTACGCCTCCCCAGTTCTAACCAATCTCTGAAAAACTGATCTAACTAAACTGGAGTCTTGTTACAATAAAATTGCCAAGTTTGCCACTGATGCCACATACAGAACACATCACTGCACAGCTCTTAAACAGCTAAAATGGCTAGAACTTCCTCAACTGCTACATTTTAACCAATTAACCTTCGTCAACAAAATGCTGCACCAACCAGATAAAACCCCTGCTCTCCAAAATCATATACAACCATACACCACTACTAGACCCATCCATTCCAGTAACAAACTCCTTCTAGGTATCACCCAAGCTAACAATTCAGCTGGGGAAAAAACTCTTCTCAAACTTCATGCCTAAAATATGGAATAAATTGCCAACTCCAATAACCTCCAACTCCTCTGTGCTACAATTCAAAAAACCCTAAAATCACACTTTATAGATACTTGGCTCTGTTCTTGCAACTGTCCAGGATAGGCTTTACCTCAGTCTCTTTAACTAATGTTGCTTATCGAGTGTTATTTTACACCAATATTTAACCTCAGTCTGTATGGAAACTAGTTCTCTTTCTCATTTAAATTTTTCTTTGTTATTTAAATTGCATATATTCTTCTATCATGTACGATGTAAATGTTTACTTCTAAAGAATTGTTTCGTTCATCATTTTACAGCTGTTGATTATGAATACTTCTGTTATTCCTCTCACATTTGTCAACATCTGTTATGTTTGAATTTCTTAAAACTGAAACTTTTCTTCCTGGGCCTCTGCTGAAAAAGGACTGTGTCCAGTTGGACTTGCCTAGTAAACAAATGTAAAATAAAAGAAATATAGTCTAAATTATCCTAGATTAGAATTTAATGATATCTAGTTTTGCTGAAGGAATCATATCCAGTTATTGAAGCTACTAGATATAGTCTCAAGGCAAGAATCAAGTAAAAACAATCAGAATTTACCAGAAATTATAATAGACACCCCTAAATGTATTGGCATTATCTACCAAATTGACTCCTAAAGACAGTTTTACTCCTGTTGAAGCCTACCTCAAATCATGCATGTTGATGCTACTAAATTAAGTGGCAATAATCACAATAAGGCAGATATAAGCCATCTAATGACTATATAAATAATGAGTCTATAAATGGGTTAATTTTGCATTAAGAAATCATGCGCCATTGCATATTAATACATGATTTGCATAATTATGGTCAAGTCTGTGTATGACTCTCTCTCTCTCTTTATATATATATATATATATATATATATATATATATATATATATATATATATATATATATATATATATATATCTACAAAGAGAGGGAGAAAATATGGATGTGAGTTTTTATATATTTAAATGTTTATTAAGTCTGGGGAATTAGTCCTGATACCCGGACTGAGTCTTTAGTTGGCATATCTGAAATGAAAGCATGTTTTTGGTGTCTTTCTGTACATATGACTCTACACACACACACACACACACACACACACACACACACACACACACACACACACACACACACAAAGACACGACACGTGCGCACACACACACACAAAAAAAAATATTCTGAGATTCTGTTCCTCCAGTCTCAACATTTTCAGTTTTCGAGATACTGATGAATGAACAGCAATGTTCTATACATAAAATAAAGGGAGCATTCCTCTTCTAAATCAAGTTTTGAATTAGAATTCTACAATTTGTTTCGTATTTTAAGTACACGTCTCTCTTTTATTTGTGGCTTCCAAACCTTCTCAAGAGTCAAATCAGCAGGTAAAAGTAATGACAGTGGGATGCCTAGCCATTCTCTCAGGGTAACTTGGACTGCAAGTGTCCTGTGTGTAACCAATAATAACACTTCCTGATGACAAACACCACAGCTGTTGTTCATTCTCAGAAATTCTATTGCTCCCACTCAATATAATATAATTTTGTCACAATCACAAGAACAGTTATTAAGTAGTACAAACAAGCAGTACCAGAAATCTATTTGAAATTCCAGAATGGAGTGAATTTTGTGCTACAGTATGGCAGAAAACAATAAACAGCAACATAAATGCATCTTGTCAGAAGAAATATAACATGATGAGGTCTCTCATTTAAGTATAGTCACACTTGCATTTATTTTTGTGAGTGATATAACACAATACTTGGGTAAAGATGCAGCTGAACATATGATCATATTAACAGCATACATGATTAAGGCACAGTTTAATACCCTATGACATTTCATCTGTTTTTGACATTATGCGTCACCACCTCCACACTTGAAGTACCCAGTAGCCCCAAATATTTCCCTTTCTTGGGTCATGCATTCCTCACCTCCACCCCCATCTCTCTCAAGATGTATTGTCGGACCATTGAGCTACAGACACTGAATCATACTCTCCTTCTCATATTATTCTAAGGGGTCTGAGCAGTGTGTGTGGTGCTGTGGATACCCTGAGTGAAGACTGCATTCAGATGAAACTAACAGAAGCCATTGTTGAGCCAAACTTAGCTAAAGCCAATGGTTCATTTCATGTTCTAATGTGTCATTTGATGGTAGACTTAAAACCTCATCCTCTACTTAATTCCTCACAAAAAGGGGCCCATTTTTAAAAATGAGTGCATCATGCAATGCAAGTTTGATGCACAAAGCTTTCTGCAGGCCACATGTTGAAAATTACTACAGAAGACGTATAAACAATATATGAATTTTGCTATAAAAAATAATTTTTGTTTGATGACAAGAGATCATGTATGACTTATGCCAGATTTAAAAAAATAAATACACGGTGTTCCTTCTTTTATGGTCACATTATGTTTGCATAACAATTTACAAAAAAATTCTTTTGTGTAACACTATTATGTTGAAATTACCTGAGAGAGTGAGAGAGAGAGAAAGAGACAAGGATTACATGTTTCCAATTAAGACTTTATAAAACATCTGAAAATCTGCCTTTTATGTTTGTCCATGACTACATACGAAGCATAAATTTATCTCAACAATTTCTATTGTAAGAGACAACATGATGAAATACTGATCGTAAACAAAGGAAGTTGATGCTAACAACAGTTTAGATTTTTTTCCTACATTTTAATACTTTCCACAGGAAAAAATACATTCATTATGTGAAGCTGGAAAGAAAGTAATTAATTTGAGTCTAGGTATTATAACTGAAGTTAAAGTCTTAGTTCATATTCAGAAACACTGAGTAAGAAAAATGAGATATGTTTCACAAGCCATTTTAATCTGATCATAAAATGATAATAAGGGTTTTTTTACAGTTTCCAGAATTTTGTAGCATTATAGAAATGTTTTGCTGAAAATGCTATTTTAAAAACAAAGTGGAATTTCAGAAAGAAAAATGAAATCAGTCATGCCTTTTATAATCTGCAATGACCAATCAGTGGTGCAATATGACTGTCCAACAGGTTCATTGGTTCACTCTTTATCTTTGACAGCTGAAGATCAGATGATTGTTTCTTCTATTCTGACACCAGGTGGCTGAATTCACATTTCATTCTTCAGATGACATGTTAGAGGAAGGCCCCCTGAGTTTTATGTTAGCAAAGGTGTTTGTTAAATATTACAAGGTACTTCTCAAAAAGTAAGGTAATATCCCCTAGTGTTCTGGACAAATTCTTGCCTGTCTGTATAGTACCATCTATGATCTGCCCAGCAAAGCAGGCCTCAAGGCTAGAAGTAATGAATTCATTATCAAAGTAAATAAATCAGAAATAAATCTGTGCAAGTCATTTAATGTCTCAGTCTGTGGAGGAATCTATTCTCCAAGTTTATTACCTAAAGCAACAAAATCAAGAAAGACAAAATTCACCTTCTAAGCATTCTTCTTTGTTTGAGTCATTCTCAAAAACATTTCCTGATAAGACAATGCAAAAATTGTAAGCAATATTTTAAATGCCTTTCTGCTTGGGCCTTACAGTATTATAAAAGTTATGACTTGAAATTTCTTTAACAAATCTATACTATCTTAGTTGGACAGAGTTAGAGATGGAAAATAGACTTTTTAAAGTCACTAGCCTAACTGTGCAGTGCGGGTGAGGTGCAACAATTTCTAGACATTCTCCATGCATTACAGTGTTTAGATCAGTGCAGTTGTACATGGACTGCACTTGGCTGTTTCAAGTTAGTGCCTAACCATTTGCAAATGTGTTGAGTAATAATTCTTTTAATTACTTGCAAAAGAAGAGTGTTTACTGCAGTGCCTTTTACTTTCTTATAAGACAATAAAATAAGACAGTATAAGGTACAGAAAAGATGATTTGAAGAGAATTGTCTGGCAGTTAGTGCACTTGACTAAAGCTGTTAATGAGCTTCTTCCTGTGTCCAGGGTATGGAGTTCGATTCCAAACTCCTTCATTCCATATTCTAGGTTGCTGAGTTTGAACCGGCCTTAGGTAAACTGGTGTCCTATGTGAAAAAGCTGTATGGTGTCCCCATCCTTGCCATCTCATATTATCCAGTTTACTTTTTCCCTTCTTTTTTCTTTCAGTTTGTTTTACTCTTCAGCCATTTCCTGCAGTTATTCATTCATCCAGACATGTTCTGTCTAAGCAAGACTGCTCTAACTGTGTTGGAAAGAACTGCACTAAGTTGGGGGATCTGACGACTGCAAGGCCCCCAGAAGCTCTGAGGTTTCCAGATGCTCTCAGATGCATTTTAGAAAGGTTAAAGGTTAAACAATCTGTTTATCCAATGATGACCTGAATGAAACTCATGACTAAGGAAAGAAATTCACTCTTACTCTTCAGTTTTACATCTCCCTGCATCCTTTCAACACATCCAAACTGACCACAACTACTCTATAATAGCTATATTAGGCTGTGGTCTGGGAACCTGGAGGCTGCTAGGCATCCAGAATACATGATGCAGTAGATGCTCTGAGGTGCATTTTAGTGCTTTTTTCCAACTTTTTGATCAAATGATGGCCTAAACAAATATTATGCACAGCGAAATAAATTCAGTCTTGCATTTTATTTCAAAGATGAAATAGGCTGTATCCAGGTTTTAATGTTCAAATCTGACCAAACAGCAGTTCACAACAAACTGAGAAGACAATTGTATGTGAACGTACACATATCATTTTGAGGTATAGTACCTGCCCCCTAACCCCCACATTATAATAGGTAGTTATTTTCTGTGTATCCCCCTCTGGTATTAAATTTGAATTAAAATTATGGTACAAAGTCCATGGTTATATTTTAAGCTGCTGTTGCCATATTTTTTTATTAGCATCCATCTTCACTCCCCACCCCAAAGGATAGCCACCTTTTATATACACTTATCACACCACACCATTAGCCTTACCAAAACTACCCACACAAGTCACAAAACCAAAAATATTGCCCAAACTATCTAGCTGATCATTGCCAGCACTATATTAAAAACAGTAATAGCACTTTTCACCACACCATTCCCCTCATCCTTAGTACCCACACAAATCAAAAATCCAGAAATATTGCCCTGGCTATCTGGGTGATCACTGCCAACATTACTGTAAAAGCGGTAATAATGCTTCTCACCATACCATTTCCCTCATGGCAACTGCCCACACAAATCAAAACATCAGAAATATTAGGCCAACATATATGGCTGATGATACCCAGCACTGTAAACATTGTATTATACAATGACTGTCCGTTAACCTTCAAAAACGAGCATACTAATTGGTCAGCCCAAGCAGCATGCCCGTTGTAAATTGAGCATATACCAATGGAAAAAGTCCAGTCGGCTGGACTTTCTTCTGTTAATATATGCTATGAAAATACTACTTTTCTTTACTTAAAAAAAATAAAATTACAAAAACCCGAGACTTCAAAAGAACAAGAGATAAAGGACAGAGAAAATACAGTGCATTATGCAAAACTAGAGAAATGTACCTGGCTATCCGTGTATTTTCTCTGTCACATCTCTTCTGTACATTCAATGTCTCCTGATTTCATTTTTAATTAAAAACAAAACAAAAAAGCAATGCAGACCTTCCATTCTCCATTGCTTTCTTTACACTACATAAGTATGAGACTGTAGTCCTATATGTGTGCCCAGTACATTAAGAAAGCCCAATGATACCACAGAAGAATGAAGAAGAGCACCATATTGCCTTTATACAAGGTTATTATTTAAGAAAAGTGATTTTTTTTCTTAAATAATGTCATTCTGTAATAATAATAACCCATGGCTGAATGAGGGGAATGCTGATTTACCCACAGTTGTTTTATAGGTTCATAGATTAGTAGTAAGCTAACTGCCCTTGCGAGACATTTTAAGCCTAGCCAATTATCGCTTGTGAGACTCAAACCCTGCACCTTGTGTTTATAAGGCAAACACCTTAACCATTAGGCGACCCTCCCAACCCCCTTTTTTTTTTGTTTGGTCATGAGGGTGAAGTGGCTATAATAACAATTAGCGGTCCAATACTGCATTATTCCACCCCTCTTGATCCAGTCAGAAGTAAACAGAATGGCCCTAATTCAAATTACTGTCCCTCAAGTCATTAAAACACTTTGAGACAGCTTTGCTCCTGTATTTAAACATTGTGAGGTATGCACTCCCATGACCTTGATTTCAACCAATATAACAAAATGACTTGAATGGCAAGTCAAATGCAACCATGGACTCCTGGAGATCCAGGTGTTCTGTGAGTGTTTTTTTCTTTAAATCTGGGACATTTTACTTATTTATTTATTTTTCAGAGGAATTAATTTTTTTCAGAAAATATATATAAATAACTAAATAGTGAAATAGTGGCCCTGCAAACTTGACATCCTAGGTGGTTGCCTTGTCTGCATATGTGCAAGACCAGTCCTGGTCTTTGCAAGTCATTTATCCAGACAGTGTGGCTGGGTTACCCCTGAAAAGGAACAATTTGTCTAGTGGGCTTACCCATCAACAAATAGGTAAAAAAATTAAAAAATATATATATATATATATCTTTTGATTTATCATTTATAATTTCGCGCTTAGTAAAAATTACCCCTAAGTAATTATTACAATTTATGTTCTTTTTGTCTTATACATAAATCTGTACTATTTATTTTAGTTTATGTTATTTTTTGACCCACAGCATTCTTTTACCATACTGGAGAGTATTATTTTAGAAGCAGTAGTAAACAAGCCTCCCAACATCCACATAAAAGAGAAGGACTGCATGGCAACATGTAGAATAAATCAAGTGTTGATTTGTACTGTAGAGTGACTGACTCAAAATGTTATGAAGGCTTAAGAGAAATAATTAAAGAGAAAAATAAGGTGGCAGGCATTATAGATAAAATACAAGGATAAAAAGATATTACAGGTTTGTCAAAATTAATCCCAAAATATGAAAGAAGCTAAAAAAATGGGTCTAGTCAGATGCAGAGTAAAATGTATCAGCACTAGAATTAAAATGCACTTTTTTTCCCTTTATACAAGCTAATCCCATGTTATTATATCTGTAATGCTGCATTTAGTCAAGCGCTTTACATCTGCTCAATGTCATAGATTAAATGAAAGAAGATGAGGAGATTAAGGTAATATAAATAAGGCATTTAAAACAATGGCCAGTTTCTGCAGGGAATGTGTCATGAAAATCACGAAGATGCTTTAACACCTTGATCAATGTAAGAAAATCAGGATGGCTGACAAATCCCCTGAAATTCAAAATGCCTTGAACAGTTGAATTGCAGTTAATTGACAAAACCAAATAATCAAATCATATCTCATCAATACTCTGGAATGGGTGCTACCAAGGGTCCTTCAGGAGGGCAGATAGAAAGCACTATATACGCAGCAGGAAATAAATCAGCACTTAATAAAATGAAATCAGTCAAATACAGTTTGACAAAACCTCATTCATCAATCCAGACAGCTACAATTACCAGCTTCCTGATTTAGGAAAAGTATTTAGTAAGTCTGTCATCTTCCAAACATCAGAGTATAATCATAGCACTCCATGCACTGTATGTCTGATTTCAAGTTTCAAGTAACAGGTGCTTAACAAATTTCTTACAGCTTTCAGTGCTGCTAAGCCCCAGCGTCATGCTAGAAAATAAACCTGACCAGCATGAAATAGTGGTAGGAAGCTCAGGCAGCTCTACAAAGCTGTAATACATTTCGGGGTACTGCACTTCTTGTTTATGTGTGACAGCAAGAAGTTTATTACAGCTTTTAAAGCTGCTACAGAATCAGGTACTCTTAGTCTCACCACTATGAGCAGCATTCTTGGATGTCCAATACTTTCTTTGTCTCTCTCTGTCTCTCTCTCTCTGTCTCTCTCTCTCTCTCTTTGTGTAACTGGAAGTAGGAGTTATAAACACATATCTCTAATCATAATTTATCAGTTATATACTTTCAAAGTTGGATGTTTGAGCTTAACTTCACCCCACTTTTGAAGCAAATTTTTTGATGTCCATGTCTTGTCCATGACCAGCTCTAAAAAAGTTCCAATACAGAAAAAGAATGAAAGTGCTTACGTTGCTGCAGTAACTCAGTTTGCTGTTTCCTCCAGTATGGTCATGTTTATTTATTTATTTTGTCTGAGTTTTTATTGTTCATAAAGGTACTCTGCCTAGTGTTTTACCTCTACTGTTTTTATTGTATACATCCCCCAGATCCACATAGGCATGTAGATGTATGGTGACTGAACTATTAATGTTCTGGAACAACCTTTCTCTTTAGTCAAAGTTTTATCTTAGACAGTCATGCATTTCAGCAACCTTTAGAAAAGCATTTTTTTTCCAGGCAATACAAATGCAGCTATGATGTGATAGAAATTTTGAACGATGTTGTTTCCCAATGTGCTTTCTATAATTATGTCATTGTTTTCATTTGATTACATAATCCAAATGCCTGTCATTAAGTAGATCCAAATTAAATCAGCTATGCTATCTTTATATCTATGTACACACTCATCATTGTTCACTAGTAAGGAGATGTGAATTGTATTAGCTTAGTTTGATTTCTTTTGCATCTATGTATTTACTGTTAATTGTTTATTTATCAGTAAATAAACATAAATTGTATTAGCTTAACAAGATATATATTTCTCAGTTTATCTGAATACTCACGTAACAGTGCATTTAATACATACATGCCTATTTATGACTTAGTGTACATTTTATATATGCTTTGT
>NC_056745.1:1445756127-1445788627 GCF_019279795.1 Protopterus annectens
ATTGTTAACTGAGTAAGAGGAGGCTGGCTGCAATTATCATTTTAACCCGTGGCTGCAGAGGCAATAACACCTTTTTAAAACATCAATGATGCATGAAGTAATTTCATACATATTGATTTTATACAAGATGTTGACATTGCATTATTCAGAGATCAGACTTACAACTACTATAGTACAGAACACTGACAGAAATGTAATGTTTAATACAAAACAAATGAATAATTTTCAGAAGTGCTGTCTTAAGATGGATGTCCAGCCATTGTTGAATCAAGAGCATTTGTATTCCTTTGTAAGAAGTTAAATCAGAATCTTCTTAAATGAATCAAATTTCCACAGTTTTCTGCTGTTTTAGGAAAGGAAATTCCAAGCTGCAGGTACGATCCTTGAAAGTGTTTTTTTCTCCTCTTACTTTAGCAAGGTGTAGCCTTACCAGTATAATTGCACTATCTTCATATTAGCCTAGGGAAGAGTAAGCTATCTGGAGTGGTGTATGGTCACTAGGGGTGCATAGTTGGAGAAACGTAATAGTTTGTAAGTAAAGCAGTGTAGTAACAGTGTCACTCTGACATTTATTCTTAACTAATTGACTGTTGTATTGCAAGGCAGTGGTGTCCCTAGGGCCATCCAAGAATATGAATTTGCATATATTTTTACAGGTGTTTGAATAGCTCATGACATATCTACTCACTGCCACTTGCTCAAAATTGTGAGTGCTCAAGCTCCCACTAGGCCAGTCTTCCATTTCTACACAGCCCGTCCCCATGCCTTACCCTACAAAACTACATAGCCCTAACAGAACCTAAATTCCATCCCTATAACTTCCACCCAATTCCCATCTTAACTCCTTGGTTCCCTACCCTAAACCTCCACTCCCCCTCCCTAACCCTAAGTTCTCTGATCACTCACTAAAACTAAAACTCTACCCTCTCCCACTTAACATAAATTTCCAGATTGCAAACCTAGCCCTAAAACTTTCTACCTGCACTCTAAACTTAAAGCCCATTTCCCACCACCTTACCATAAATCTCCCATCCTGCTCCATAACCCTAAAATCAACCTCCTGTTTCCTAAGTCTAAAATATGTCTTCCTTAATTGTAAAGTCACTTTTCTGTTCCCTCTCTACAGCTGATTGCCCAAATTCCTATTCTAGTCTAAGTGTGAGCAGCTGTCCATGCAAGCTACAAGACAGTCCCTGGCTTTGAGACAATGTTTTTGAGTTCTTGGGGCACTAACACTTATAGTGAACCCCATATTTACAGATAAGTGAAGGGTATCTGGGTTCTGAGAAGAGTACAGTGTGAATAAGTGTAAGTAATACTCTGTTCTGGGAATTGTCTTGGTTAATACACTTTTTTTGTGATTCTTTAAAAAATAAGGTACAGTTTTTATAAGCTAGTCTTAAATGGTACAGAGCTAGATTTTTAATATTTTGCTTATGTGCTAAGCAAGTTCAAATTTGTACCTGTGTTACTTTAGGTACCTTTCTTTTGCTATTATTGGTATAGCTTTTTACAAAAAAAGGAAGACGTTATTGGCTAAAGGTAAGAAGAACAATACACAGAAACATGGAGCCCTTGTCATTAAATTATGCAAGAATGAAAGAGGTCTCATCATTAAATTATGCAAGAAACTCAGCTGTGTCCACTCTGGAAAGGAAGTCCATCTATATTGGGCAGCTCATAAATAAGGGATTTGCTTCTATATGCAAGGACGTCATTGTCTCACTTTACTCAGTCCTCATTAACCCAATCAATTAGTATAATGCTGTTTTGACATGAATCTACCCAGGTGCATGCAACAACTGGAATGCCCATAGAGCTAAATTGCAAAAAGGATACAAAGCCTAATCAATATGTCTACATGGACTGTCTCAAGGCATTATCACTTATTCAGTTTCTTGCAGGCTGCTAAGAAGTGACCTGTGTCTAGCATACAAGGCATCCTCTGACCTATTACTGATGGACTTATTTCACAACCGCTAGTCAAATGGTATCAGAAATATTCAATCCAGGGACCTAAACAACATCTGCAACATTAACAGAATAGTTTGGACTGAGACAAGTGTATCTAATAATTATCAATAGAGTAATATACAAATATATATCTTGGACAGGATTAGGTGAATCTAAACTGCAGTATGGATAGGTCAATTTTAAGTACCAAATGGAATAATTGACTTGGCTTAAAATGTCCTGCAAGGGCATTTAGCCCACTAATAACCTATGAATATGTGAACCTACATAGATCAAAATATGGAAGAAAGATGGGTAGAGTTTGGTTTTCTGTGTGGTACCAGACACTATAGTGGCTGTTTTTTTATTGCTGGGTGCATTCGGTTAGTCAGGTCCATACTGAAGTGAAGTTCTTTGGAGCTTTTCTTGTAGTATTGAAATTGTGCTGTCAGCGCTATGAGGTCATCTACATAAAGTGTTTAATTTAGATTGGGCAGGTCAAGTGGCAGATTGTTAAAATAATAATGAGGATAGCAGGAGATCTACTGCTGAATCCTGATGTAGCCTGCTGAAAAATATACATTTGTAATGCGTTTTGACATGCTTGGCTATAAATGTTATGTTATCATGGAAAGCCAAGAACTGTTTAAGAGCATAGTAGTACAATATAGCTGACTGATTCAAAAGTACATTTTCAGTTTATAAACAGAGCTGCAGTTAGCGTTACTCTGTCTATTGTTTCACAGATGTAACTTTGTACAGTAAATATGGCTGTATCAGTATTATATTTGTTACAGAAACCATGTTGATTGTTGGAAGCAGTTTATACTTCACAATTTATTCTTCTGTTGGTTGCAGACCATTTTTCCCAGTATTTTTGCCACAGGGGAAAGAATGTGCATTGGTCTATGAACAGCTACAGAAGTAGGGTTGCTAGGTTTGGTGAATGGGGCAATTGTGGCATGTGCTCAGAAGTCAGGAATGATGTCTTTGGTACTTGTTAAGTTGCAGATGTGCTGTAATCATTTGTAAATATGTTTTTCAGATGTTTTAGTAAATTTAGGGTGTAGTAATGAGTAAATGTCTGACTTAATGTCAACATTCAGTTTCTCTTTCAGCATCAAAGAGATTGTTTTAAAGTAAAATGCTGGAAATTAACAGTTTAAATAAGGAGATAGAATTTGTAACAGCGGTTGTTCGGGGGTTGGGTTAAGTATCAGGCTTGGGTGCTGAGGAAATAAGGCTTTTAATATCATTAAAAAGGCTAGACTTTATTGAGACTTAATTATTCAGTGTGATCATTCCTTTTAGTATTTTGCAGAATTGTTTTAGTGAGCAAATAAAGAATTATTTTTTTTAACATAAGAAGCTTTTGCAGCATTTACAGAAATGCGTGCTTGTTGCATCAGGTCAAAATAGGTATTGATATTCTTCAATTGGTCTGTCATACAGTTTTCCGAAGGGAGATTGTGTTGTTATAAGCTTTTTTGATTCCAAAATTAACCACTGTTATTTTGTGTCTCTAAGTCTTGTTTATCTTTAAAGAGAATATTCTATTTTGTATAGGTTCAGGTTAACATCTGGAAGATATTGAGGGCAGTTTTTAGATTGATATAATTGTAATTAATAGATAAACTAATTAATTATCTGTACTGGCAAAGAAATGATGTGATCAGTTGACTGCTGGTTAACAACATTCTGAAGTAAATTTAGCTCTTTAGTTAATGACATGTTTAAGCATTTGTGCCTTGATTTCAAGTAGCAATTTAAAATCTAATCTAATGAACCAGGGGTGTGAAAACTAACCATTTCAGAGTCGCCCCAGCTGTAGTAACTTTAAGACTACATCCAAGTAAATGCTGCTGCTAAAAGCATTCATGCTGGAAGGCTTATTTCATTCCATCTGATGCTTTAGCGCCTTTTGCAATAGCAAAGAGTGCCAAGATGTCAAGCTGTCTCCTGTCAGCTGAATAAAAACACAAGAGTAAGAGTTGTACTTAACAGTGTGTCAGTTACTGCTACTCAGTCAAGTGTGACTTCCCCTTATTAAAGCTTGAGTGAATATATGTACTAGATGGATTCCTGGGCTTTGTCTGTATAACTGTGTATTTCAAACAAAGAGGTTGTGGTATTGAAGAAAGGGGCAACACATGGACAGTTAAAGTATTGAACAAAACACTCAGAAAAAAAATGGTTGGAGTACATCTGTCCTAATCCTGTGTTCTGGTGCTAGTGAATATTTCATTCACTTGATAAATAATTATTTAGCTTGTATCTGTTTACAGGCTGTAGAACTAAAGTATGTTTGCCTTAAGAAGTGGCAACACAGGACTATCATAATGTTACAATTCAAGGTGTTGAAGCCAGCCTCACCTAAGCAGTAAAATTATATTTTCTCAAATCAAAGCCTAGGCTTTAAGCCTAGTTTTATTAATTCCTAAAAGCATCATCTCTAAGCTCAGTTACAACCACAAAACAGAATGTGAAAGTTATGATTCAGCATTGTGCAAGTCACAGGGAATTTTCAAATCATTGTGATTGAGTATTTTCCTTAGCATGTTAGAGTGCCAAGATGCGGATATTTGCCTTTTTTTCCTCCAATGGGAAACTCATAAATAGTCCTCCATTCAGAAGTCCTGAAGAGTATTGTAATGATTTATGCTACTCTATGGGTGCCTTGTTTGTCACAATATTTCACACCCTTAGGCATTTGTTTTTGTCATTTGAGAGGGAAGGAGAACTGATCTTTGCTTTACCTTCCTGCAGGCAGCATTTGACTTGTACAAATGGAAAAGGCAGAGGAAAGCTTCATCCTCTCAGCTGCTATGAGTTAACAACAATGCTATGATTTCTGCTGTCAGATTTTTGCCTTGCTCCTTCTATATGTATTAATTTTCTTTTTAGCTCTAGACTTTGTTAAGGATGCTTAAGGTTGCATGCATTATTAAATAGTCAAACTAAGGCTAAACAAAGTTTATGTTTTCTTATTACTGACTGTGTTACCTATTACATAAAAAATCCATTTTTAAAAACAAGAAAGTGTTGCACATTCAGAATTTAAAATGCCAGTGATTTGATTGTTTAATGCTCAGAGATTGAGAGATATGATTCCGAATGCACGATCATTGAAATTCATAACTCCTACCAATAAATGGATGATGTGCAAACCACAAGTACCTGACAAGTAAGGACACAACAGCATCGTGTCCATTTGTCAAGACAATGTTGGGCATCCAAGGATCCCACCATGTACTAGTACCTATAAAATACAACTATCAAGTCACAGCTGTGTTCCAGCAACATAGTGAGTCAACATACCATCACCTTCTGATGCATAAATACTTGATTCAGTTTAAGATTCTAAAATGTCTTCTGAACGTAGTAAGAATGTTTCCAATATGCTATATTTTCCTTTTCTGTTTTAACCTTTTATTGTATAGTTATGCATTTTTTTTTACTTAATGGTTGATTGAATTTAATTATCATTGATGTTCTGGGTGCTTATGTTAGTAAAACCTTATTATAGAATGACCCCCCATTAATATTACAAACCATGTATGCTGATTGGTCAGCGTGCACATTATAAATCAGACTTATACTAATGGAAAAAGGTCCAGTCACCCGGACTGTTTCCATTAGTATAATTTTTTTTTTTTTTACAGCAGCAGAGAACGCAAGATCTCCGTTGCTGTTTAGACACTGTCTCGCTATGTTAAACTCCTTTAACGTAGCCAGACAATTTGTAGAAAGCAACGGAGATCTTGCTTTTTCAATTGCTTCCACCTACAGCTCTGATGTACTGCATACGCATATACATGCGCAGTACATCAGAACTGCTGCAGAATACCAGACAGCTACGGAAGGGCAGCAAGGAGGCATTATGCAATGCCATTATTTAAGAAAAGTAAGTTTTTTTTTTCTTAAATAATGTCATTGTATAATAGCAATAACCCACGCCTGGGTGTGGGTAATGCTGTATTTACCCACGGTTGTCTTTGTTTGGCCACTCGGGCTTCGCCCTTGTGACCAAACCACACCAACTGTGGGTAAATCTAGCATTACCCACACCCAGGCGTGGGTTATTGCTATATTATACCATGATTAAATTTCTTCATATGTAAAACTGAGAGGACAGTAAAAGAACAAATTAATGAACATATTTATGACATTAAGAGACAAAATATTAAGATTGCACTTTTTAAGCACACTTTGGATTGTGCTACTTTTTACGACATTTAGATTCACTATTTTGGAATAGCCAGACAAGAAGGAGACTATGAGAGGACACCACTGAGTATAGGGAATTCATTTTGTAGCTAAAATTAAATGTGTTTAAATGCTTTTGTACTTCCAGGAATCAATGACAACATTTCTTTTAATAGTGTCCTGACAATTAAGAGCCGCCAAGTTTTAATCCTACTTGCCAAATCTTTTGGTGTTATACAGGCATCACACTTATTACTTTCATTCTTAAGCAGTAGTTAATTATTTAATGAGTAATGGGATTTTTACCTTTTAAATACTCTGTCTGGTTGTATTGTTTCAGTTCTGAGGAAATCATTTTAAATTTTGGACAACAGCACTAAACTTGTGATGAAATTCAGCTGAACTTGGTTGGTATAGATGAAAAGGAAATGTACCTGTCCCTTTTGTCTGAGCTGGTGTGACATCAGAACTAATATACTTTGTGATTGTGGGTGTGTGGGGGTTCAGACCCCTTTTGTAAAAACATGTACTTTTTAATTATTTTTATGCTCATTAACTGACAACCAAGTAGTGGTATGATCATCTCCAGCAGGCCGTGGTCATTGCATTACAGTTCAGTGACGGAAGCAGGACCATCTGTCGACTGGTGGCAGTGTGTCCAACAACAGATGCAAGTTCTTAGATGCCATAAAATGTGCTTCTGGCCAATTTTATATAAAAAACACATACTACAGTTCTATTTAAAAAAATTAGAAACAGTGAGAATTATCAATATATGTTAAGTGTAAATAGTTATAAAGAATCTGCAATGTCACTTTTGAGAGGTATGATTGTTTAATAAGCATGAATGTGCGGAGCAGCAGCTAATGCTTATTTATCATTGCACACACTGGCTAAGTACAGATAATTCAAACTGTGTTAGTATAGCGTTCTTATTTGTAGCTATAAGTGAATTCTGACAGCTAATTTGGTACAGTCGCATTCAAATCAGTTTTCCTATGGTACATCTTTCAGAAAGAATTGCACTATTTATTAGCATTAATAGATTCATTTTTGTAAGCCTTGAGGCTAATGAAATACTTATTGTAAGAGTTTTTTCTGAGTCTGAAAATGAGTATTATATATTTCAAATGCAGTTTGAAGTTTAAAGGAGAGTGTTATTCGAGATTGAGTCTTTTCCTCCGGTTTGGTCTTTTTGTCAGAGTGCCAGCACTTTGTATTTGGATTGCTGACATTTCAATATGAAGCCGGTTCAGATCTTTCTAAATTCCTAGTAGTTCAACGTCAGCTTTATATTAAGTACCTTTAAGTAGGCACTATGTGAACAAGGAAGAACAATAAAACACTCATAGTTTATAATAAAAGACAACAAATGTCCTAAAGGGCAAAGGGGCAATAGCAATTATTTATTTATTTCTTGGTGGACTAGTCCATGGACCATTTGCAGGTGTGATTCAGGCACATTAACAATGAAAATAATTTCCAAAGAACATTACATACACTGAATTATAGACATATAGTATTTATCTAATATTTTAGAAAATTAAGTCATTTTTTTCGGAAGACGCCAGGTACATATTTAAAACTGCCTTAGGGTGGCAGATTGTAGGACATGAGATGGTATATACCAGGCTAAAAACTGTTTAGATGGGGCAACTCATATAAGATAGACAGGTAAACCAAAGCTGGCAAGACTAGATTTTAAAAACTGACATGCGACTGAAGAAGCAGACAGCCCATGCTACACAGAATTGCTGCAATATAGTGATGATAAGAACCTTACGTAATTCAACAAAAATAAAGAAATGTTTTAATTATTATTATTATTATTGTAGCCAAACAGTATAGAGTACATTACAAGAACTAGTGCATTTATTAAATAATGTCCCGGCTAGTTTTGCCATCAAACCTTTTCAAGTTATCATACTTAATATAACCACTAATTTCATGGTAATTAATGCATAAGTGTCATAGGTCACTTCAGTAAAAACAAAATTATGTGCAGTTTTAAACAGCAAAATACTTTTCTGAAGTCAGTATACTAATGATTTGGTCCCATTTTTTATTGATATTAAAATATATATAGGCATGTGTGTGCGTGCATGTGTGTGTGTGTGTGTGTGTGTGTGTGTGTGTGTGTGTGTGTGTGTGTGTGTGTGTGTGTGTGTGTGTGTGTGTGTGTGTGTACGGGTGTATAATTTCTCATAGAATGGACACAGCATCAACATCTGGTTGACATTATTTGTTCAACAGAAATCAATAAGTCACAGGTAGGGGAATATTTCCTTTCCCCAGTATTGTGCAATGACCTATGAGTTGATATATTTAATTAGCAGAGGGGTTAGGGGCAAGGACTCTGAGATTATGTCTCAGTTAATACATACTAGGCTATCACGTTTTTTTGTTCACAAATTCACCACTGTCCTCCAAAGTCTAAAATTCCAGTCCAAAAGACATAGTCTTGGAATCTGGCCCACAGATGTAACCCTGTTTATAGATAGGCCTTACACCAAAGTAAGTCACTTAAACCGAGAACAAGTCTTTTGGGATCAGTGCAGGCTTACACGAGTAAGTCACTTACACTGAGAGCAAGTCATTTGGGCTCAGACCCAATGATATTGCAAGTTTTTGTCTGAGTAACTTTTCATATTATACTATTAATGAAACACAGAAGGTATACACTTTGGGGGACCATATGAAAGCAGAAAATAATAAATATTTATTATGACATCATATACATCAGATCAGATGTACAATCCATTATAGGAGTGCTGGACACAATGCTGCTGGCAGAAGTATCTTTTTAATATTGAGTAAAATGCTTTCTTACACTGTTTCACATCAAAGAGAATCTACCTAAGGAACTGCATAAATATTAACTAATGTCTTCATTTTCAAAGGTCCTTTTCATTGGAGACTCTACCAACAGAGGGATCATGTACTACCTAATTGAGAGAGTGAATGATACCCTACAGGAGTGGGATAAGGAACATGGTACTAAGCTATATCCCAATGTGAATGGAAGAAGGACTTTTGTCAGTTATTCATATTATCCACAATTCTGGCTTGATTTTAAGGAAAAGCCTACATTTGAAAACTCCTTGGAACAGCTTATACAAAGGTAATGCTTGTTTAATGTTCCTTTATTTGTTATATATATAATCTATAAACTAGTTTAAAGTGAGTTTTTATTGTACTGATGTGTTTATATTCCTAGCACTTAAAGAAAAAATAAATAATATAGATGTATGCTCTGTGAATACTTTTCCTATGCTTTGTTGAGCAGACATTTACTGCACTGTTTTATATTATTTGCTTTGGTATCTGTCAGCCTTACTTACTTACTGTGGCGCAAATAGTGGAAATAAATTTTAGATAGGTAAACACATTTTTCAAATGCATAGAAAGCAAACTGTATCTGGTAATCAAAGATCCACCTCTTTTGTAAAAGCCACAAAAGTAGCTCCAGCTTGGTTAGAGTGAACTTTCACTTTCTGTGCTTGGAATGTTATAAGGCTCCTGTCTTCATAGAAGTATCAACCTGTTGTGATGCTGACCAGCCTCATTTCATACCTGCAGGGTATATGCTGGTTAATTTTTCAGACATTGACGAAACAATCTGCAGAGTCAGTGTCACACTGCCACCTGTTACTGCTAGTGACACGCTATCCCCTGTCAGAAAACCACCTGTTACAATCTGCACTACACTACCACCTATTTCTGTCAGTGCCACACTACTACCTGCTGCTATCCATGCCACACTGATGCCTGTTACAGCTAGTGCCATGCTATCACCTGTTATTATCCATTTCACACTATCACTTGTCACTGATAGTGCCACGCTATCCCCTGTTACTATCCATGCCACACTACCACCTGTCACTGCTAGTGCCACGCTATCACCTGTTACTATCTATGCCACACTACTGTCTGTTATGGCTAGTGCCACACTATCTCCTGTTACTATCCATGCCACACTACCACTTGTTACTGCTAGTGCCATACTATCACCTGTTACTATCCATGCCACACTACCGCCTGTTACGGCTAGTGCCATGCTATCCCCTGTTACTATCCATGCCACACTACCACCTGTTACTGCTAGTGCCATGCTATCCCCTGTTAATATCTATGCCACACTACCACCTGTTACAGCTAGTCCCATGCTACCCCTGTTACTATCCATGCCACACTACCTCTTGTTACTGCTAATGCCATGCTATCCCCTGTTACTATCCATGCCACACTGCCACCTGTTACTATCTATGTCACACTACCACCTGTTACAGCTAGTGCCACGCTATCCCCTGTTACTATCCATGCCACACTACCACATGTTTCTGTCAGAGCCACACTACCACCTGCTGCTATCCATGCTACACTATGTACTGCATCTGTCAGTGCACTCTCAGTGTCACACTACCCCTTCTTACTATCAGTGCAAGGTTTGATGGCAAATGCAATTGCATATGTTACAAGATGGTATTGTACTAAAGAGATGAGTGATCAGGGTGATAGATGGCCAATCACACCCCCCAACACTTTGCTGTTGGGGTAGTTGCCTCTCTTGCCCCACCCTAGCTATACTACTGGTGCCACACTACCACTTTTTACTATCAGTGCTGCAGGGTCAACTCTTTCTGTCAGTGTCATTGTTCCATGCTACCACTCATTACTATCTGTGTTGCAATGCCTCCTGTTTCTGTCAGTTCCACATTACTATCTTTTTTTGTCAATGCCACACTACGATCTTTTTCTTTTAGCACCACACTATCCCTGTTTTAGTGTGTATGACACTACTGTCTGTTTCTGTCAGCAGCACACTACCAGCTGTTTTTGTCAGTGCCACACTACCACCTGTTTTTGTCAGTGTCATGCTACCATCTTTTTCTGTGCAGGAGTGGTGCATTGATCTCTTCTGAGAAGTCCAGTTCCTTCTACTGGGCATATGAAAACAGCCTAAAGGAAGAGAGCCATGGGAAACTGAAAGACACCCCCTTGAGAACCAAAGCTAACAGAAATAAGTAAGACTGACAAGCAGGTAGAGAAAATTATTGACAAGTAATATGGCAGGTAGGTTTTAATTCTACCTATAAATGTTGATGAAAAGGTGGAGAATAAAACAAGAAAATATGAAAAAATTTGAAAACTTGGAATAGATATTATATAAACATATACATTAAATTGTTTCACAACAGCTTCAATAATGAAGTTGTATCCTGTTATAGGTAGCTGGAAAGTCAGTGTACCAGGTTACAGAGGAAGAAGAAACTGAGGCAGGAATAAAGAATGGGAGAGAGAGAGAAAGAAAGAGATGAAAGGAAAGAAAAAAATAAAGAAAGGAAGAATGGAATATTTGTTTGTGTCTTTCGGCTTTTCCTGGTTAGGGGTCGCCACGGCGGAACTCCGGTCCGCTAATGATTGGCAGTAGATTTTTACATACTGGCTTGCCGGGCCTAACGCACAACCTTCAACGAAGGAACGCCCATTCACGCATGTTGCTACACAGAAGACGCTCTAACTGAGAATCGAACAGGCAACGTCTAACTGTGAGGCGACAACGCTACCGCAGCACCACCACTGCAGTATAAAGGAAGAATGGAATATAAAGTAAAAAAAAATGTATAGAGTGCAGGGCACTATCCATGTACATTACTAATACTATAAAGTCTTTAGGGCTTCAGGTGTGATGGGAAAACTAAGGAAATATTGTTCACCATAGAGCAATGGAGCTAAACAACAATGCATATGCAAGTGATTAACAGGCTTATAACACAAAAGAAGGAAATGAATGGGGAACTCCTGGAAAACATGAAAGACATGCTACCTAATAGTTAGGTTCTTCTACTACAAGTTGTCTTTTATCATTGCTGCAGCTTTCATTTACTTTAGAACTGACCATTTCTTTACAGCTAGAAATGCCGGCATTTGTTCACACGAACTGTTTTTATTCATACATATATTTTTGTGGTTGTTGATTCTTAGATATGTAAGGAGCCATTGTGGGATTGTAGGCATAACAAAGTACTATACAGATTTGTTAGTCAGGAAGTAAGCAGGAGAAAAGCTGTACGATATTCTACTGAGGAGAAGGATAGCCAGGGAATAGATTGGAATTTAAATTAAATAAAATAAGTAATATTCTTAGATGTACTATGAATGTATTATAAAAGAAGGGAAGGCTGTTTGGATGGTGGCCACATATACACAGACAGGAATTTTAGTGCAAACTGTAATCAGGGAGGGTAAGATACTTTAGGTTTACATCAGGATATAATTAAAAAAAAGGAATTTGTAGCACTCAGAAAGTAGTGGGAGGGAGTGCAAAATGGTATAAGAACCCTGCATAAGTACTGAAGGAGCCATTTTCAGCAGATGCTCGGATAGAAGCGCCAGTACGATGTAATACACCATTGACAATGACATCTAACATAGATACTCCATACTTAAGCATGGGATGTGGTAGTCTTATACATGGAGAGCAGGAAATCAGTAGTGGCATTATATACAAACAGGCATGTTCTTCTAATGGCAGATGTTCGCTACATTATTGATACAGTACGTAGACATATTGTAGGTTGTAATTTTATGCGGTTACTCTGTTTCAGATGGGATAATGAGTTTGGCAAGGAGAGTTGTTAGCGAAGAGAAGAATGCGTCAATCAGTTAAAGATCATTCGTAGCGCCATGATTTGGGTCAGTGTATTTTTACTTGAAGCTTGAAAGACTTTAGTGGTGATTCTTGTGTAACTGTTAGGAGAATGCAGTTCCAGCTTTTGTGTACTATGTGAGATTGCAGGATACAAGTCACAGGGACTATCAGAAGAGAGCAGAGTTCTCATTTTAAGACTATATTAGGTTTGTTACAGATAGACTGTCATTTGGTTTATATAATAGCTTATGGACAGTAGGGAATTGAGAATATATGAGCTGGTGGATAGTTTGAGCCACTGGAGGTATCTGACTGCTAGGCAGTGATGTGATCTATGGGTGACTTTAATGCTGAGGGAAATATTCTGCTCATTAACACATAACTGACATGGTTTATTTTCATTTTGTAATTCATTGTTATTCCCTTCTTATACTTAACAACTTCAGACATACATACTTCACTGGACAGAAGGATGACAAAACCACATTCCAGGCTCTGGAAGAACTCAGAAATCTGTAGGTGGTTTTGGCATGCAGGTAGATAGCATTCATTCCACCATAGTAAGTAGGATTTAGAAGAAGCTGGTAGCATACTAGAAGCATTTATTACTAGGTCACACAACACTGCTGATGATGCCAGAGAACAGGAGGACAATAAAAGCAGTCCACTACACAAAAGTGGCACTTAACATTAAGTGTACAACTAAAGGCCAGTCAGCCTTATGTCATCTCATTTCAGAAGTACAAAACATACCCCAGGATTCATGAATGGACAGTTTATGTGAAGGAACAGTGTAGGAGCTCCTGCATGGAAAATGGCTGCCGAACGATCCAGGAAAGTGCCGTTTTCATGTGCACGAGCGGCCCTACACTGTTCCTGCATGGAAAGCCATGAGGAATGGAAATCACCTCATTTGCTGGTAAAAAAAACATGCAAATGAGGTGATTTTGTGATCCATGAAGGTGGCCGGACTCTGTGCAGGAACAGCATCAGAGCAAAAATGTATTCAGTTAGTAACTGAATACATTTCTGCATCTGAGCAAATGGATGCAGGACAACTCATGGAAAGCATGTAGTACAGTCAAACACAAATGCCAGTGGCCAAATATAAGGCCATTGGCATTAATAATAGTTTATTTTTTTTTTATAAAATTAAACTTTTTTTTTTTTTTGCCGATCACAGCCATTTAAGCTTAGGGCAGTGGTGCCCAAACGGGATTGTGCCGAAAATAAAAAAAAAAATGTGAAAAGTCAATTTTAAGATAATTTTCCATTTTGCCATTATAGTCAATGGCATGCAGAATGTAAGCAATACCAGGGAGCACTGGGTGTCAAGAGGAAAGGGTCGGTGTTAGTGCAGTAACTAATGACCTGCACACTGGGGTATGCAAATGAGGGGAGTTATACTGAAACACAGATTTCCTCAAAGTGTCAGCTTGTACCTAACCATGTAGGTGCGGCAATACAACAGTGCAAGTATAAGAGCTGAATGACTTCATAAGTGGGTGTGTCATGCTTGCTGTAAGTTCATCAGAGCTCTGTGGCCCGTGTATGCCCTTACCTAAGCACAGATAAGGAAGGGGGTGTGTCAGATGTGTCTGTGCAGTGTATACATAGCCTAAACGGGTGTACACACCATGCACCAGGTTTTCAACAACAAAAAAAAGGAAACGGCAGCACTGTTTACATTTGGGCACTGGGTAGGCGTGGCGCACCTCGGGGCTTAAATAGGGAGGAACTGGGAAGGGGAAACAGAAGTAGGAAGGCAATCAAGGAGAACTAGCAAAGCTTGCAGTTGGAATGTATCAGAATCAGCCAATTACACATGCAGCAGCCCAGCACACTAATATAAACTATGCAAACACCCTACAGACTGTTTCCCCACAAATGTTACACCACTGGTGTACACAAACAGGGGATTTTTAACTGGAAAAACTAACTAAAAATGTTAGAGGCTGCTGCTGCTTTACTCCATCATTATGTAGATAGAGACTGAGGGTGGTGAGGAGGAGAATGCTGACAACCGACCCACAGTGAGGAGGAAGAGAAGAGTGTACAGACCCAAGGTAACCTACCAGGGCCTACATGAGCTAGAGATAGTAGAGCACTATAAGGTGGACAGGGACATTCTACAGCAAATTGTTGAGCTGTACCAGCCACGCCTTACACACAGAACAAATAGAGGGGAACCCATCCCAGAGGATACCAAGGTATGTCTAGGCTTAAGAATACTAGCCACAGGTACCTTCCACAGACCAACTGGAGATATCATGGGGGTCTCACAGGCATCAGCATCCAGGGTACTCCACCAGTTCCTGGATGCCATGACACAACATGCTAATGAGCACATATAGTTCCACACCACCCGTGAGGTGCTGACCACACGTATGGGTCTCTTCCACCGTATAGCAGAATACCCTGAGGTAGTTAGTGTTATAGACTGCATGCAGATCCACATCAAAGCACCACCTGGTGAGTGGGGCAGGGTCTACCTAAACCATAAGGCCTTCCCTTCCATCAACTGCCAGGTCGTGTTCGATGCCCAGGGCATTATCATGAATGTGTGTGCTGGTAGCCCTGGAAGCTATCATAACTCCCACATCTGCCATTGCTCACAGCTGTATCAGGCATTTGCCATGGGGGACATCCCCATATGGCCATCTAGTGGGGGATGCTGGGTATGCACTTGAGCTGTGGCTGATGAAAACCATCAGAAATGCACACACACCCGAACAAGAACACCATAATGAGGCACACGCACAGACCAGGATAATTGTAGAGTGTGTGTTTGGGATGCTCTCACAGTTCCGCTGCCTTGACATATCCAGTGGAGCCTTGCAGTGCTCTCCAGCTACATGTACACAAATGTTTATAGTATGTGTCATGCTACACAATATGATCCTGCGGAAACAGCTGCAGCAGGAACAGCATGGGGCAGGGCCACGCAGCCCCTCACCATTGCCAAGGCCAGCACAGGCACAGAGGGACTCGGAGGAGGAACATCCTGAGCCTGCCCCTGTAGGCAGAAGGAGACATGCACAGTATGCCCAGGACTTGGCAAAGAGGCAATGCATAGCACACACACTGACACTGTAGGGACCGAGGGACTGATACCTCTCGCTGACTCGCACATACAGTAAAAGGGATGCCAAACATGATACTACCTGAGCTTTACCATGTACAGGGAGTGTACTATGTACATCCAACATAGTCAGCCCTCCAGCACTGTCCTCAATACTGGCCCAGCAACAAGGTAAGTCACCCTTCCTATCAATTACTGAATGGAGTAGTATGTTCTCATACTTGTATGTATGATATGGATGCAAGCATGCAAGGGAATTGGGTGGCTGAATGGGATAGCAGCAGACAGCTATAAGGGACAGCAGGAAATTCATAACAAATACTGGTGTCAACATACTAGGCAGCACTACACAAGGGGACAACCCCCACTGCAGTACATGTGATGGCCAAAAGAACTGTGGGTGTCAATAGGTCACACACATGGATGTCAGTAAGGGTCACATATCCACCACCAGCCTCACCCAGAAGGACAGGTGTAGATGATCATGAAGAAAGGCTGGGCTAAGGCCCCCAAATGATGGCAGTGATGAACAGCCCCCCCCGACCTACACAGACATACTACAACAGGTCTGGCAGTTGCATTCCATTTCTGAAGGGTAAGAAGTCTGAAACTGAAATATATGCTATTAAGATCTAATGTGTTTACTCTACTGATATGCCTCCTGTCTACATGATAGGTCACAAAACAATATGAAATGGAAGCCAATAGAGTAACCAAAATACCAGTACAGTCATTTCAAATGTTAAAGTCTGCAGGTGCACACCCCCCCCCCCAATCCCATGTAGAAATGCAGTAACAGATGGCCTGCAGCACTCTCAAATGGCCTACAGTCCTCTGGCAAAGGCCCATGCCTCACCCATATTGCCAGTGTATGGAATGTCAGGGTGTCCCAACTAACAACCTAACAGTAAATAGAAAACAAATGCAAGGCCATGTTGACAAATGCCAGTAGCATGCCTTTCCATGTCCTACTGCAAGGACTGTGGATCAGGCCATAAATACTACTGGGATAAAGGCCCAGCTATAGGGATACCTCTGAGATATTGCTTACATAATGTTAGGTGGAGGAGAGAATAACAGAGGGGGGTATAAAAGCATGGACATCATGGATTGTGTTAAGTCTGAAACTCTAATGTCCACTCATACTACTCCCGACTGCAAACCCATGAATGAATAGCCACAAAACCACTTGTAAACCACAATGTAAAAGTAAACTGACCAGATATATGAGTCCTGCCTCTGGATAACCTGGGTGTATCTGTACAGCTGAGAGGTATGGCCCCAACAGGATATGACCATTCTGTGAAGTTGAGAAAAGCACAAGAAGGGGATCCCCAGCCAGCATATTAACAAGGTACTGGTCCATTTACACAGAACCAGCAGTCTATTGTCTGTAGCTACCCCTCCACAATGGCAGGAGTGTGCCACAATGTGTAGTTTATATGCCTCAGAATATTGGTCTTAGCTGCATTCATCTTGTATTTCCCAGTAAATAACTGTGAGCAAAGAATGATAACTGTCAGTAGTTGATGACATGAAACATCAGTGTAAAACAGTACATATGTCAGAATATCTATGCTACAACCACACATGTCACACAAGCAGCACAGACAGCAATAGTTACAGTATCCCTTGTATGTTAAACCCATTGTGTCTCCATACTGGCAACCTATCTACAGATATCCTGCAGAAACAGTTTGCTAGGTGTAGCTGTAGCACACAAAACCCTGAACTGCAGTCCAACCCTCCCTGCAATGGATGCACACACTCAATATAGAAGGTCATACTGGGCATGCTCCTACACTTAGAGAAATGAAGTCCATGTCTCACAACACAGTGGATTACAGATGTCCGTTATTCGCAGCTGTCTGTGCACACACCCCAAATTGTACACCATTGATACTTCACACACACACACACACACACACACACACACACACACACACACACACACACACATTGGATTGGAATACACACACATATCTAAGGCCAACATAATATAATATGTCAAACCTACACACACAGAGATGTGGGGAAGAGAAAGACAGACAGCGACAGAGAGAATCCCATTATGAGGCCTGTCCCACCCACTACACATCCCAGTGGCCTATATCACATGATGTGCTGATGTCATTCACTGTAGAAATACCTTTAGTTAGCCCTCAGCCCTATAGCATCAGTGGTGCTTGTGATAACTGTGTAACAGTGCAGTACAAATAGGTATCCATGTAGCAGTTGTAATCTCAGTCCTATCAAATGTAAAGTTGTGTGTGGGTGTGTGTGTGTGTGTGTGTGTGTGTGTGTGTGTGTGTGTGTGTGTTTCTAGATGAATGTGGTTGAGGCCATTCACACTCACTAAATCTCTCGTACCCCTCCTTCAGTACTGCTGCTGATGTCACTCACCTTCAAAGATACCTTTGGTCAGCTTCCCAGAAGATAACCTCAGTGGCGCTTGTGATAACTGTGTAATGCTATAGTTTAGCAAACTAGTTAGGTAGGAGTTCCAATCCTGTTCCTTGCAACTGTGTAAACGTGTGTTTGTGTGAAAGAATGTGTGTATCCTTGTAAAAACCTGATTTTGTCATCATTCACACTTATCACAGTTCCCTTAGCCCTCCTTTAGCACTGCTGCTGATTTGACTCACCTTTAAAGATACCTTTGGACAGCTCTCCAACATATAAGCTCTGTGGTGCTTGCGATAACTGTGTAATACTATAGTGCAGCAAACTAGTTAGGTAAGTGTTCCAATCCTGATCCTGGCAACTGTGTAAATGTGAGAGTGTGTGTATATCCTTGTAGAGACCTGCGTTTGTGGTCATTCACACTTACACCACTTCCCTTTCCCCTCCTTTAGCACTGCTGTAGATGTCACTCACCTTCAAAGATACCTTTGCACAGTTCTCCAGCATGTAAGCTGCAGAGTGCATGCAATAAATGCAAAACACTGTAGTAGCAATAACTACATAGGTATGGGTTCAAATCTCATCCCTGGCAAGTGTTTGTATGTACATATGTATGTCTGTAACTCAAATATTTTGGCCCCATTTGCACCCAGTACACATATCAGTGCCTGACTTTAGCAGTCCTGCAGCAATCATCCACCTTAGAATTTCCTGTTGGCAACTCTAAACCATGTAAGGTCAGTGATGCATGTGGTAAATGAGTAACATAATGGACTGAAAAGATAGTTAAATGAAGGTTTGAACCTCACCCCTGGTAAATGTAAATGTGTGTGTAGGGTAAAGTATGTTTTGGAATCTCTTAAGCACTACATCACTCGGAGGCTCTAAATAAAAATCTACCTAAGCAACAGAGACATCCAAAGCAGACATCCAAGCAAACGCTACCTCAAAACAAAACACACACAACACATAACCCACAAAGTCAGTGTGCCAAGCAGCCACAGCCCTTAAGGCTGAATAACACACCTGATACTCTTGTTATAGGTGACTCTATTGTCAGACACACTGACGTCCCGCTCACCAGGCTGAATAAAGAGAAGGTCACGGTGAGCTGCCTGTCAGGTGCTAGGATCCGACACATAACGCAAGCACTCAGGTCACCCCAAGCAAATACAAATATGACTCAGTCATTGTACATGCTGGTGTGAATGACCTGAGACGTACCTCCCTGGACTACATGAAAAGAGACATAGAGGAGCTCTCTGATCATGTAGCCCAGGCTGGTATGACCCTGTCCTTGAGCAGCATCTTACCCTCACCTAGAATGATGCCACAGTACAAAGACAAAATGATCGATTTTAACAATTGGCTAAAATTTTGGTGTCATTCAAAGGGGATCCTGTGTCTGTCAGCCTGGGATGACATGCTCGACAAGCCACGTCGCTAGGGACGGCTTGCACCTGTCACCACTGGGCTTTCGGATATTGGCAAAGGTTCTTGCCACACCCATAGTGCCTTTTTTAGGCAAGGCTCAAAAGTCAAACCCACCCCCATAGACAGCACAAGGAACAAGAAACTAAGGGTAATGCTGCTAAACGCCAGAAGTCTTAACCTCAAGATGCACGCACTCGAAGATCTCCTCAGTATGGAGAACATTGATATCTGTGCAGTGACAGAAACCTGGTTCAAGGCTCCAGAGAGCACCCCAGCACTACCAGGCTATACCTCGTATCATGCTTTTTGGCCCCAAAACCCGGACCGAACCACAAAGGAGGACGAGTTTCCATATTTATCAAGGATATCCACACCTCCAGGTTAGTGGCATTGCACGAGGTATCGGAGACCATCCATGTGCAACTAACAGTGGGCAAGACTGCTTTTCAGTTTATAGCATCCTACAGACCACCCTCTCAAAGTCAGGAATCCCATTCGGCTTTCCTGAAAACATTGGAGAACATGAAGATCTCTCCGAACACCATTATATTGGGTGACTTCAACTACCCAAACATTGACTGGGAGCACTACTCAAGCCCCAGCACCTTAGCCCAAAGATTCCTGGAAATTATAAACTCAAATGCTATGGAACAACTAGTCACCACTCCCACAAGAGGGGACAACATACTAGACCTGATCATTACCAACATGGGGACTCTATGCTCCACACCAGAAGTATATCCTCATTGGTAAGATCAGACCATAAATTAATTTCACTGGATGTCCACATCCCGACCCCACCCCAGCCCAGAAAACCACAGTGAAAACTTCTCAAAGCGAACTTCTCACTTCTCAAAACTGAAGTGGAATCCTTCAAGGCCCCAGGGCCAGTGGAAACTACAGCCCAAACTACAGAATCCTATATAAATGCATTCTACGGACATCTCCAGGAATGCATGGATCGTGCTATCCCAAACAAAACCAAGACCCAATCATTCAAAGGCAGGCGTCCAGTCTGGTGGACCCCTGCCATAAATAAACTGTACAACAGAAGGAGGAAGCTACTACATGATAGAGCAAAATCCCTAATAGGGAAGGCATCTCTGATCAGTACTAGCAAAAAATTACGATTCCTCATAACATCCTCCAAGGCCAGCTTCGAGAGAAAAATTGCACAGGACACCAAAGACAATCATAAGGCTTTTTTCAGTTATGTTAGAAACCTGGGATGCAACTCCCAGACTTGTTCTGAGTTGATTCTAAACGACAAAAAATACACTGAACCCACAGACATCGCCAATATCCTGGCAGACAGGTTCAGTGCAAACTTCCTCCCCCCAAAAGAGCAAGTATCTATCCCGGCAGAGGGCTGCCTCCCAAACATCTCAGATGCTCAGGTGAAGGCAGCCCCCTCCAAAGCAAAAAACACTGCTTCCATGGGACCAGATGGCATCCCAGGTTGCGTCCTACATGAACTACAAGAGGAACTAATCCCTCAAATAAAACAGCTATACAATTTCAGCCTCACTACAGGATATGTGCCCACAGAATGGCGTACAGCAACAGTGGTCCCACTCCACAAAGGTGGAGCCTCTACGGACCCTGGAAACTATCGCCCCATAAGCCTGACTAGCTTAGTCTGCAAGGCTATGGAGAGGATCATCATGGAGCTCATAAACAAAGACATTGGGGACCTACAGACACTAGATCCTACCCAGTTCGGCTTTGTCAAGGGCAGATCCTGCCTTTTGAACCTGGTTGACTTCTTTGAAGCAGTCACCAAAGCCATAGATGAAGGGAAGGTAGTCCACACAGCCTATCTGGACCTTGCAAAGGCATTTGACACAATACCCCACTCGGGCATCATAGATAAGCTATCCAGCTTAAATATAAACCCCTATGTCACAAGATGGGTCGCAAACTGGCTCAAAGACAGAACCCACAGAGTGAGAGTTGCTGGAGCCATGTCAGACTCGAAACCGGTCACAAGTGGTGTCCCACAGGGTTCTGTCCTGGGACCACTCTGGTTCGGTATATACTTTTCCGAGGTACAGGCAAACGTGGGAGGACTATGGCTCACCAAGTTCGCAGAGCGACTGCAAACTGGGCGCCATAATCAACTCTCCAGCTGACACAAACATCCTTCAAAAAGGTCTCACAGAGACAGATAACTGGTGCCAGCACCATGGTTTAAAGCTAAATGCCAAAAAATGTATAGTCATACCCTTTGGCCCACAAATTACCACATAGGCGGAAACCCATTAAGTACAGAGAAAGTTATTAGGGACCTGGGGACCCAAGTTGATAGCAATCTCTCCTTTGAAAACCACATTGCCAAAGTGGTTAGAAAGACCTTCTACATAGCCCACCTCATCACAAAGGGTTTCACATCTAGATCAAGAGAGGTAATCGTGCCCCTTTATTCATCCCTCATCAGGCCCATCATAGAATACAATGTCCCTTTTGGGATGTACCTTACCCGACACCTGCAGCAATTAGAAAGACCCCAAAAGTATCTCACCAAGAGGATCAAGGGTCTCAAACAGATGCCATATGCTGCTCGGTTAAAAAAACTCCAGCTCTACTCAGTTGCATACCGCCTACTTCAAGGCGATCTATGCCTGACATACAAAGCTATGTCAAATCCAGAATTAATGGACATGCTCCACCTCAGTAAATCTAAATCCCTTAGAGCCACACTCGAGGGACTTGAACCTCAGCACAGAAATAAATAGAACTTGCTGGAGGGACAGGTTCATAACCCAGAGGCTCCCTTCACTGTGGAATAGAATTCCAGTTCATGTGAGGCAGAGCACCTCACTGAATCTCTTCAAGAAGAATCTCGATAAGTGGATGGGGGATCGTAGGTTTGTCCCAGGGATTACTCCTGTGTCACTATTAGACAGAGGCACAGTAAACTAAACCTTAAAAAGGGCACAGTATACTCAAATCAAGGGGTGGCGTAAGCCATACAGAATTGGGCTAGGCTTATAATTGCCCCAGGGCAGATAGCCTAGTATGAACCTATGAACCTATCACCCAATGCCAGTATTTATAAAGGCTGGTGATGTTCCTCACCTTAGAAGTACCTTAGGACAACATCTATCCTATAAGCTCTGTGACGTGTCCGATAAATGTGGTATACTGCAGTAGCAATACATAGCTAGGTAGGAGTTTGAAACTCAGTACTGGAAAGTGTGTGTGTGTGTATGTGTGTGTGTGTGTGTGTGTGTGTGTGTGTGTGTGTGTGTGTGTGTGTGTCTCTATCATCAGTATCCAGTGTGGGGGTCGGTGTAATAACAGGATCCATTGGGGGTGAGTTTTGCTAAATGATTATGTTGAGGACCTAGTATATGTCACAATCTCCACATTAGAAGTCCAACAGTTGTCAAACACCATAGAGGTTGGTGTAGACAACCCACACTCTAAATTAGTGATCAATATAGGCAACCCTTCTTTTACTCAGAGACCACTCTCCACCCACGTATCATACACTAGCACACTTGGCTAGCCAGCAACCACTATATTGGTAGTTTTCCTGCATATTGCCTCACAGATAGTACCCATAGTGTGATTGCAGTGGACTACAAGCCTGTTGACCACAACAGTGCCACTGACATCAGAAAGTACTTTGATGTTTTACATCTCCTGACTGAGTGTGTGTTATCCAGCAAGTAAAAGGACATGGAACCCTGTTCCACCCCCTCAGTAGCCCAAATAATGTGTACAATGGCCCTTTTGCATGTTCCCCACTGGATGCCTGCAACAACTGTAGAGTCTGCAAATGTACCCCACAAAGGGAATACCATGCCTTATACACATGCTCTGCATGGACAGATGCCATTAACTCCACTGAATAACCATATCATGCTGTCAATGTAGGTGCAATAACTACCTCAGTAACTTAGCCAGGTCTCACCAAATGAGGTCAAGAATGCTACATCAGAAGACACTAATCTGTCCACACAACATGCCCCAGAGACCTCAAGCACACTTCCACACTTCAAAGAACATGCATGTGGGACATGTGCATGACCAAGACACTGTCCATGTTATGGAATATAGATTGCATACATGAGAAGCAGTGCACATCACTGACCACCCACAACAGAAACCTGGATAAGTGGAAGGGGAATACAATACCCACCCCTGGGGACCATGCCAGTGACTATACTCCTAAGCCACACTGGGGACTATTGTCATGTGGCCTGATGCCAAGGTATTCCCCTGGGCTAGCCTTGTAGAACCTTCAGGCCCATTAACCAACTACACCCCTATGAAGCAATGAACCTATGGATCTCAGTACTGGCAAGTGTGTGTGTGTGTGTGTGTGTGTGTGTGTGTGTGTGTGTGTGTGTGTGTGTGTGTGTGTGTGTGTGTGTGTGTGTGTGAATAGTAATCCCAGTGTGTTTGGTTAATGAATATCCCCTGTGGCTGTGGTTATTAATAATTGGAGTTGTGTCCAAACCAGAACATGTACCATTCTCCATTCTACAACAGATGTTGTACATTAACATGTACCTATGTACAACCCTCAGCCCTATAATCTGTGAGGCATATGCAATCACTGTGTTACAGACCGGGAATTACCATCCACATACTGTACCATGCCTATAACATGGTGGATGTGTCACCACACTGCCATACCCTGTGGGCTTGCTGCAGTGCCACATACTGGTGACACACAAATGCCTAGAACAGAAATGGGATACAGCATGTGAGAACACATTCACTCAGCACTTCACTTTTGGGGGAGAGAGAGGTAAAGCTGGCACTGAATGTGTTGCCAAGAATTTGGCCAATATCTGTTGTCTCAGGATAGGTATTAGCTTTGTGCAGTAACTCACAACACTTGTATTTAATGCTGCAAAGGTTGTTGATGTTACTATCAAGGATGTTGTGACTGTCATTAGTGTCTGCTACATCTCTGCTGTGACAGATGCCTGTCGGGGACTCCATGAGGGATCCAAAGTTGTGTTTGAGGTTAATAAGGGAGTTCAACAGTCATGAGACACCACCTTTCCCTGCAACAGTGTCCTCCTTCTGATGTACACTTCAGTAATGGCAGGGGACCATCACATTGTCTCCCAGTGTTTGGAGGACAGTGTCTGGGTTGTTTTGGCTCTGGCTAGTACCATGCATTCATGTACCTGTTTGTACAGTGGCTATGTGTATGATTCCACAGTCATGCAGCTACATCCCATTACCGTGGGTGCATTGAAGACATCCACCCCTGTTTTTATGGCTGCAAAGTCAGCTTTGGAGAGTTTTTGCTAGTTGGTTATCTTTGTGGGGGGTGTGGCAGACATGTTGAGTTCCATGTTGATTACAGCCTGTGTGAATCTCACAATGCAGGGATTGACATCTGGGGATGAGCAACAGTGCCATATTTAAGTGGTCAACACAGGTCAAGGTTGTTATATCCTCTACCAGGGGTCAGTATGAGCTGGTCTAGGGCAATGGAAATGATGAATACCAGAAGTGTTGGGCCACTGTACTGACAATTGGCTACATTCCCCAGGTGATGGGTAATTGAAGACGCATACTATGTCAGTGTTTCATTGTACCATCAGAGATGGCAGCGTATTGAGGAATGTGTATTGACAGTCTAGGGACATAGATGTGGACCCATAGGAGACTATGGTCTGGATTGCACTATTACCACAAGGCAGTTGTACCAGCAGTATCTCCGATACATTATGATGGGATACTAGTCTGGAGGTGTTCCTATCCATAATGAATATGGAGACAACACCACCTGTGGAGGTGTGGTGTGGTCCATGATTGGGGGCTGACAGCTGTGGAATGCATCATAGCCTGATACTACAGGTCTGCTGTCTGCTACTGTGAACCACCTCTCCATTACAGCAGACCTGTCCTCCACTCCAACAACTGCTATGAGTGACTGCATCCTGAAAGTTAGATGTCCACTGCTGAGCAGCATGACCCTCAGATTGCATACATGTGTAGCTGTTATGGTGGTAATAACATTAGGAACACTGCCTAATAAGGCACCATAGGGGTGGCAAGACATGTAGCCAGTACCTGGCAACCCAGTGGTGACAGATGTAGGACATCCATGAGAAATCATTGGGTTCTGTCAATCAAGCCATCACAAGCATAGAGGTCCTGGATCCCCTGAGAATGACACATAACACATAAGCCAATGTTGCCATCAATCATCTGTTGATAGTACCACAGCATCATTCTGGGTTACAGCGGTACACTGCCCAGGGCTACTATCACACCTGCCTGGACCACATAATCAGAGTGTTCAACCATGTCCCCTGTCATGTAGTCCAGGGAGGTGTGCCCCAAGTCATTCACACCCACATGTATACGAAGTGATACTCATAGTTGTTGTGGAGTGACATGACTGGCTGTGTCATGTGTTAGATGTTGGCATGTGATTGATATTTGGCTGTTACCTGCTCCATATTCAACCTAGTGAGTGGGATGTGTGTGCCTCAGTACTGAGTTACCCATGATCACTGTATTGTGCAAGATGGTTAGCCTTAGGGGCTTAGGTTGGGGGTGCACTGTGTAGGTTAAATATGTATCCATTGGCATGAGCCATGTCGCTGTGTCTGAGTGGGTGTCTGCCTTGCTTTCCTGTGCTGTTTGGGTAGATGTCCATTGAGTGCCTCTGGGAAGGTGGGTGTGTGGCTTTTCACTGTATGTCATGGCTGTCAAAGTGGGTGTCATGGTCAGCTACATGTTCCACATGGTGTGGTGCAGGTGTTGATCTTATCCTCTTGACCTGCTAGTCCTATCTTTGCTAGAGAGTCTGTATGTCCACATTGCGTGATATATGGGTAACCCTCACAGGTCTGAGTGTTTGGAGTTTAGAGGGGAGGGTTGTCTGTGTACATGAGGCAGTTGCAACAGTGCCTCAGAATGGACAAGTGCACCAGATTAATGGGTGAAAGCACAGAAAACCACCCTTCAAACATGCTAAGAGGGGTGGACATAACTAGTAAGTACATCTGTGATGAACGGCTACTGCTGACAGTTCACAGGTGTGCCACACTTCATGATACAATAACCTGGTGAAGTGCCAAGCTGTAATGCTAGTTGAAGTGCAAGACAGAAAGAACTAGCATAGTGTACGGGTGGAACAGAAGGCAGACTGTCTGAAATCTGTAATACTTTACCACAGCTGTGCAGCTATCAGCAGCTTTAGCCATTTGAAAGTTCAGTAAGCTCTGTAGCACATGTGGTAACTGCGGAATACCGTAGTTGACATACCTAGATAGGCAGGAGTTCTAATCTCAATACTGGTGTGTGTGTGTGTGTGTGTGTGTGTGTGTGTGTGTGTGTGTGTGTGTGTGTGTGTGTGTGTGTGTGTGTGTGTGTGTGTGTGTGTGTGAATCATGTAGTATCTGGCTCATACCATTTTTGACCTGTGTAGTACCCTTTACACTTCCCTTCACTCCAATTGAGTAGACATGTTGATGTCATCCACCTCAGAAGTACCTTTGGTAGAGTTGGATATGTATAAGCTCTGTGGCACGTCTCATAACTGTGTAGCACTATAACAGGATTACCTAGATAGGCAGGAGTTCTAATTCCAATACTGGCAAGTGTGTGTGAATCATGCACTGTCTGGCTCATACCCTTTTGGACCTGTGTACTACCCTTTACACTTCCCTTCAGTCTGATTTAGTAGACCTGTTGATGTCATCTACCTCAGAAGTACCATTTGGTTGAGTTGGAAATGTATAAACTATGTGGCGTGTCTCATACCTGCTTAGCACTGTAGTAGGAATACGTAGATAGGCAGGAGCTCAATTCCCAATACTGGCAAGTATGTGTGTTTGAATCATGTACTGTCTGACTCATTCCGGTACCCATTACACTTCCCTTCACTCCAATTTAGTAGACCTGTTGATGTCATCCACCTTAGAAGTACCTTTAGAAGAGGTGGAAATATATAAGCTCTGTGGGGCTTCTGATAACTGCTAAGCACTATAGTAGGAATACCTAGAGAGGCAAGAGTTTTAATCCTAATGCTGCCAACTGTTTGTGTGTGTGTGAGGATCATATCATGTGTGGCTTATACCATTTTGATGTGTATACCATACATGGCTGGTGACCACCTCCCATTGCCATTACGTTATATAGTGTGGTGACAGCATTTGCCTCACATGCAGCAGGTTAAACCATTGTACAGTTCTCTGTACAGATGTGTCTGGAATATCCATATATTTGAAACCTATATGTGGTTGGAAGTGATCTGTGTGCTTTAACAATGCCCATGTATGTGACATTATAGCCAAGTAGGCCACAATGAGTGTACTGACACATATGGCAGCATGAGGTATCATACCTGACTGAAACATAATGCTGATATGATGTCTGCCACCCTCACAGGTGGCCTGCCTTGTAGGTGCAATACATGAGTACAGATGCGTGGTTTTACAAGTGAACTGTACCTGTTATCGGTCACATTAAAGGCTGGAAGAGGTGTGGACTGTCATACTGTGGTCCTAATTAGTATGTAACAGGAACACCTTGCATCCTAAGAGGGGTGTGTACACAATTTATATCCACTGTATACCAGTAATGTGTCACGCATGACCTTATCTTAGGCCATTTGTCTAGCACAATTTGCTGGCCTCTGTCCAGACATCTTGGCACTGACAATTTGTGAGGTATGCTACAGAAATGTTGAATTTACATCAGATAAGCCACAGTGGTGACCACTGTTTTGCAATACAGTTAATTCCAGCACATGTGAACATGCACAACAAGCAATATAGCTATTACATAAAGCAATATAGCTATTACTGATAGTTGTATGCATGGTAAATTACATGCGCTTCACATGTCTAGGGTATTGCCAGGCAACAACAGAACAATGTCATACTCACCAGCTTCAGGCTGCTGTCCCATATGCAGTTCAGAGGGTACTAGGTAGTTTTGAGAGGGAGTTATTGTCAGCAGATGCACATGTGGCCTTGGTATAGGATGGATGCAGCATGTCTGCACATCTACAGTATTAACTGCAGTAATACACAATGTCCTGTCCTCACCATAGATGTGCACCTCTGTACATTAGAAAACCCCATCCACAACTGCAATCGGACCTGACACATGCATGCAGATGCAATACAGATACATGTATGTCTGATACATTATTGTACTAACCACACTGGGCCCTTACCTGCACGCTCCTCATCCAGTGTATGTGTGCAACCCACCTCTATAATGCTTCCCTCAGCATCATGGTTTGTGCTTTTGGCATGTGGCCCAAGTGTGGTGAGGAGCTCCTAGTTGGGTGTCAGTGGGGGCTGGATGGCTGGGCCCCCACCTGTGGCTAGCCAGTCCCTCGCTACAGCAGCAGCCCATTGATGGGCATAGCATTTGAGGTCGGTGGCCCAATGCTGCACATGCACATAAGTTCTGCTGTGCAGGCCAGCATCATTTACCCTGTGGACCACACTGTTCCACAGGGCAGTCCTCTCCTGCACATCTTCTGCTCTCCATCCACATGACAGGGCATAATGCCCAATCACATATCAGGTGATGATGTCTATTTCCCCAACAGAGAATCCTGGTAGGTGAGCACTCTGCATGTTACCTGGAAGACATAAACAGGAAAAGGTCACAGGATCTCATATGGTTGTCAAAATGCACATCAACAGTGGATATTACTTGCAAATATCCAGGCTACACCGGAAACCTCCAAGCTATGGCTGTAGCAGCTTGCATTACATGCCTGTCCCTGAGCTATCTTATTCCTTCAATGTTGGACACTTGATTGCATTATCCTGTATCCTCCATTCATTTCTGTGTAGAGGGTTGACAGTGGTTATCTTCCATGTGGATAATGTGTGCATGGTGGCAGGTCTGTGTTTGACTGTGGTGTGTGATGGAGCTCTGAGCACATGCCTGAGTTCATGTAGGAGGCAGACACTGATGTTATTATGCCCCATGGAGATATGCTGTTGTTGCCATCAGTAGGTAATATGTACATGCTCAACATTACTAAGGGGAAGAGTGTGGTTGATGTGCATATCTCCGTGTATGACGGGGGCGGACAGTGTAGCGATGTTCCCACCTAACCTGTGTGATGCAGGTTGCCTATATCCACAGCATGTGTGTATGAGGTGTTCTTTACCCCCAGTACAGGGTGAATTTGTTGTTTCATCTGAGACTTACAGCGTGTGTGGAGACATGGCTGCAATTGTCCTTGGTGGTGTGGATATGTTTATAAAAATATCATAAAAATGTTTTTAAAAAGTTTAAAAGTTGATGACTTTTTGTCTAAGTGGTCAATTAATTAATTAATTGAAATATTGATAGTTTAATTGATGTAATTTATGCTGGTGGTGGTGGTGTATACATTTATAAGGACAAGAGCTGTGTTTAGAATTGTTCCATTAGAAGGCAAGACACTGAGGTACCAGAACGTTTTGTATTATTAATAAATACTTGTCCTTGAAGTGGTGTTCCTATGGTATTCCTGTTCCCGAATTGGTCGTAGCTTATATGTTTATGGAGAATTTTTCTTGAAGGTGTTTTTTGAGAACTTATCTGCTTGCTCAGATATAGGTGGACTTGCTTCAAAGTTGTTGCTTGCACCTATGTGTCCCTGTTCAACCAATGTAGCAACCTATTACGTGGTTTGTGTATTGCTGCTGTCCACCAAAGGTGATTACTCTACCTTGGTGGAGGCTGGATATACAGGTCAGGTACTGCTGTGTCCATATAGCTACAGTGGATATATAGGGTACACACCCCTGATACACTGCTTGGTATGTGTGCAATTGGAACATGACACCACAATAACTCATTTCATAACAATTCCCACCTGTAGTGTGACCTATAGCCTGTGCAATTCAATTGAAAACATAACAATATGGTCTGTGAAAACATATGGAAATAACACTCAGTACAATGAGCCTGTTCAATGAGTGCGCATACCCTTAAACGTGTGTATGCACCTCTTGAGATGGTTATAGCATTCATCCATCTTGGTCTGGACTCCATGGCACATCTTCACTTGGCAATAGTTGCTCGCTCACCTTCCTAGAAACACGTTTGATTGTATTTCAATGGAATTGTACAGGTTAGGGGTCAAATTCAAGACGCAAAACATTATGAAATGATCTTCTGTGGTCTGATTGTCATACAGCACAAAAACCTGGCATTCCAACAGGGGTGTATACACTTGTGATATCCACTGTATATAGGTGTTAATATAGCTGGTAGTGGTAGGGATGGATAGAGGGTCATAACACAGGTGGACACTTCTCTAATTAATACCTGATACTCATGCCTACTCCAGTACCCACATCAGTGTCAGGGCAATGCAACCACCAGTAGCTGTATACATATATATCTGTTGTATGCACTGACACTGATATTACACACATGTGCAACATGCACAACCTATTTACCTGACTGGTTGAAACCCATGTGATTAGTTTTGTGCCTTCTAGCTGAACATATGCATACATGCATGTGCTCTGGGGATACCTGGTATACATTTCTGTTGAATGTAAGTATGGCACACTGTAATTACAGTCTTGCTGCTCAAACATACTTCTCAACCTGTTGCAGCAGTACATCTGGACAATGGCACACATACATGGGTGTCAAAAGGGACATCAGTATTGATACTGTATTCGTATAGCTGCACCATGCATTAGTACGTTGATTGCACAGTATGGTTTGACATTACTGTGACAACCTGGAAGATGTCCAACAGTCATAAGTAGGCTATTATGTTACAATGCCATTCCTCATAGATCTGCCAATGGTTTGGCTGACATAACACAGGTATATGTGTGTGTGACTACAGATATCAGTCACAAATGTGCTTATTGTCCAGCAGAACATTGTGCAGTTTAATGTTATTAATTCAATATATCACATGCAGTTCAACACACATGTCAGCAGTAGTACTCTGCTATGCACATGCCCTCTATAGGTGTCTTAGCTTTACAAGGCAAACGTGTCATACTCATAATCACAGGTAACATGGATATGGAAAACATCTCATTTACTGGCCTAGCAGTGGCACAGTCACAACTGTTTGAAAGACACACCTGCGGTTGTCATATATGAGCTGTCCTTTCCCAGGTGATTCGGGCTCCTGAGCTGTGATTCCACCTCACAACCTTTCAGAGCATCACATTAGGACAATGCCTAAAATGATGGGGGGATAAATAGGGACACACTTGAAATACACCTGTTACAAACATAGAAAGTTTGTAGAATGATACATTTAGCATTACAGCGAATATTCTTAAGGATGTGGAGTCTTAAGCACAAGTGTTTGTCATTACCTGATAACTTCAATCCTCAGCTATTTGCCAGAAAAGTACAGATCTCAGGAGGAACAGACAAAAATACTTGATGGTAAAATGTGGACATTCTGTGAGGATCTGTACAGTTGAGAGGTATGTCTGTGACATCTCCCACTGCAGAGAGGGCCAGATGCTATGGTCATAGCAACTGTTTAGCAGGACATTAGTACAGCGTGTCTTGTTGGGACATATATTCCTCCAAATCATATTTCCCATTATTACAGACCAAGTATTACATTCACTTGCTTGCTTACATGTTCCACTTACCTTTTGTCTTTCTTCTCTTTTCTACTTTATGTTTCATTTGTTTTCTCTCTCTCTCTCTCTCTCTCTCTCTCTCTCTCTCTCTCTCTGTGCACTACAGGGATAGAGCTGGTTTGAATAGGTGGCAGCATGGCTTTTGTAAGTGATGCTCATGACCTGGTGATGGCCTGTGCACTTACTGGGGTTCCC
>NC_056745.1:1445793627-1445803627 GCF_019279795.1 Protopterus annectens
CTGAAGCCTGTTAGTGAGTTTCTCCATTCCTTGGTTTTTACTCTCTTTTGCAACAATTTCTTCCTTCTGTTGTAGAGTTTGTTAATGGCAGGGGACTACCAGATCAGTTTCCTTTTTTTTGGAGGATAGCGTCTTGGTTTTGTTGGTGATAGCATGATCCATGCACTCATGCAGGTGCTTGTAGATTGTATTTGTTTAGGCTTCAGCAGTCGTGACTGTACTGACTGTGTTATCTGTCTGCAGGGGCATCGTGAAGTTAGCCACCTCAGTTTTGAGTAGCGTGAAGTTCGCTTTGGAGAAATTTTTTATGGTGGTTTCCTTGTGTGGGGGTGTAGTCGGGATGTGGATATCTAGGGTGATTAGTTTATGGTCTGATCTAACAAGCGGAGAGTTGATCTTGGGCGTTGAGCACCAGTCGCCCATATTGGTAATGACCAGGTCCAGAATATTGTTGCCCCTGGTGGGGGTGTTGAAAGTTGATCCAAGGCATTAGAGTTTATAAATTCCAGGAATTGTTGAGCAAGGGGATTAATACAAGAATAGTTTTCCCAGTTTATGTTAGGGTAGTTGAAATTGCCCATTATGATGGCATTTGGTTGGACCCTCATTTTTTTCCAATGTCCCCAGGAATGAAGAGTGTGAGTCCTGGGTCATGGTGGGGGATCTATAACAAGCTACAATTTGGAATGCATTTTTGCCCAGGGTTAGTTGCACTTAGATGATCTCAGAGGCATTATATTTTGCAACTAGCCAGGAGGTGTGGATGTCCTTGATGAATATGGACACACCTCTGCCCTTTGTGTTCTGGTCCGGGTTTTGTGGCTGAAACATGTGGTATGAAGTATAGCCTGGTAGTGCTGGGGTGCGCTTGGCAGCTTTGAACCAGGTCTCAGTCACTGCACAGATATCGATGTTCTCCATTTTGAGGAGTGCCTTGAGTGTGTGCATTTTGAGGTTTAGACTCCTAGCATTGAGCAGCATTGCCCTCAGTTTTTTTTGTCACCTGTAGTTCTTAAGGTGGTGGGTTTGTCTTTTGAACCTTGGCTATAAAAAGCACTATGGGGGCAGCAAGAGCCTTGGCCAATATCCTGAATCCCAGGGGTGACAGGTGCAGGCCATCTCTGGCAAAGAATTGTGGCCTGTCAAGCATGTCATCCCAGGAAGACAGATACTGAATCACCTTTGAATGACACCAGAAGCTTAGTCAATTGTTGAAGTTGATCATCTTATCCTTGTACTGTGGTATCATTCTTGGTGAAGGCAGGATGCTACTCAGGCCTAGGGTCATACCTGCCTGGGCTACAAGATCAGAGAGCTCTTATGTCTCTTTTCATGTAGTCCAGGGAGGTACATCTCAGGTCATTTAAACCAACATGGACAATGACAGAGTCATATTTGTACTTGTCTTGTAGTGACCTGAGTGCATGCATTATGTGGCAGATTCTGGCACCTGACAAGCAGCTAACTGTAACCTTCTCTTTGTCCAGCGTGGTGAGTGGGAAATCGGTGTGCCTGACTATAGAGTCACTTATCACTAGTGTGTTGGGTATGTTGTTTTGCCTTATGGGCTGTGGTTGTGTGGCACACTGAGTTTGTGGGCTATGTGTTGTTTAGGGTGTGTTGGTGGGAGGAGGCTGCTTGTGTGTCTGCTTTGGAGGTCTCTGTTGCCTAGGCAGATTTAGATTTTTATTCAAAACCACCATATATGTCGTGGTGATACTATGTGTGGGTTTTGGAGGTGTTGGTTTAGTTGGTCTATGTGAGGTCAGTGTGGTGCTGTGAGTTATTACCTTCTCCTCTTGACTGTCTGCTCCAGTCTTGGCTGGAGAGAGCTTTGCCTCTAGATTGGCTGTATAAGTGCATCTCTCGCAAGTGTTAGTGTTTGGTGGTAGGAGGAGAGGGTTGTCTGTGTACATGAGGCAGTATAACATTGCCTCAAGATGCCCACGTTCATTGGGTAGGCTGGAGAGTACACCGGGAACTGTCTCTTGGACATGCCTGAATAAGTAGTAAAGACTGTTTGCTTTTGTTATGTGGGGAAGTAGTTGCCAAGTAGTGAAGTATATAGACTATTCCCTCCTGGCAGATATGGGGGTTGAGTGCTGGGGGTTATTTAGTGCTGCAGCAGATTCAGAACAAGTGCTGGGCTAAAAGGTGTGGGTCTGAGTGCTTAGGCTGAAAGACTGACTAGTTATAAGGAAAAACTGAAGAGCAGAATTTGTGGAGCCAGGGAAAGCTAATCCAAGCTAACTGGCACTGCATGGTATGCAAACCCACGCAAATGCAGGTTTTTATAGCAGAAAAATGAAAGGGATAGAAATTAGCCCAAAATGGCCAATAAAGTACAAATTCTGAGCTAAAAACCACTCTGACAGGAACAGATAGACTGCTCAAAGCTCCCCATTCTCACTGGTGAACAGAGAAACTTCCTTCTATCCAAGTAAGGTATGGGAAACACAGAAACTACAATACAGCCCTGGATTCAGCAAACTCTGAAAACTGGACTCCACTAGCTTCAAAAAGGCAGGAAACAAGTGTAGAATAGGTTATATTTTTGTTTTTTTTAAGAAGTTAAGGCAAATAAAACAAAATAACCACTTTAAAGCACAGTAAAACGGCTATTGCACTTGAGTGTGTAGCCTACAACAGTTAAAACAGTTTAAATGCTCACAGAAATGATTTTGAAAGTGCAAACAGTGAGTGCAATAAACAGCTGAAATAGGCTTTTTAGTATCAAATAAATGCTAGAAACTGAGCGTTTAGGTGGAATTAGCAATATCTAGGAAGAAACAAGCCAAAAAAGCACTTAAATCAAACCAAAGTCTCTTTTCTCCTTCTGCTGCTGTAGGACTCTGCAGGTCACCTGGGCAGGTTCGTCCTGAGATGATACAAGTGCACAATGATGCACAAATGTGGATTTGTTATAGCAGAAAGATGAAAAAGATAGAAATTAGCCCAAAATGGACAAAAAACTACAAATTCTGAGCTGAAAACCACTCCACCAGGGACAGATAGGCTGCTCAAAGCTCCCCACTATCACTGGTGAGCAAAGAAACTTCCTTCTATCCAAGTAAGGTATGGGCAACACAGAAACTACAATACAGCCCTGGATTCAGCAAACTCTGAAAACTGGACTCTACTAGTTTCAGAAAGGTGGGAAACAAGTGTAGAACAGGTTATTTTTTGTTTTTTTTTGTTTTTTTAAGTTGTTAAGGCAAATAAAACAAAATAATCACTTTAAAGCACAGTAAAACGGCTATCACACTTGAGTGTGTAGCCTGCAACAGTTAAAACAGTTTAAATGCTCACAGAAATGATTTTAAAAGTACAAACAGTAAGTGCAATAAACAGCTGAAATAGGCTTTTTAGTATCAAATAAATGCTAGAAACTGAGCGTTTAGGTGGAATTAGCAATATCTAGCAAGAAACAAGCCAAAAAAAAAAACTTAAATCAAACCAAAGTCTCTCTTTCTCCTTCTGCTGCTGCAGATATCTGCAGGTCACCAGGGCAGGTTCTTGCTGAGCTGATACAAGTGCAAAAAATGTGCAAATGTGGGTTTTTATAGCAGAAAGATGAAAGGGATAGAAATTAGCCCAAAGTGGCCAATAGACTACAAATTCTGAGCTGAAAACAACTCCTCCAGGGACAGATAGGCTGCTCAAAGCTCCCCACTCTCACCGGTGAACAGAGAAACTTCCTTCTATCCAAGTAAGGTATGGGCAACACAGAAACTACAATACAGCCCTGGATTCAGCAAATCCTGAAAACTGGAATCTACTACCTCCAGAAAGGTGGGAAACAAGTGTAGAATAGTTTTTTTGTGTTTTTGTTTTTTTAAGAAGTTAAGGCAAATAAATCAAAATAATCACTTTAAAGCACAGTGAAATGGCTATTGCACTTGAGTGTGTAGCCTACAACAGTTTAAACAGTTTAAATGCTCACAGAAACAATTTTAAAAGTGCAAACAGTAAGTACACTAAACAGCTGAAATAGGCTTTTTAGTATCAAATAAACACTAGAAACCAAGCATTTAGGCGGAGTTAGCAATATCTAGCAAGAAACAAGCCAAAAAGTACTTAAATCAAACCAAAGTCTCTCTTTTCACCTTTTGTTGTTGTAGGACTCTGCAGGTCACCTGTGCATGTTCTTGCTGAGCTGATAGAAGCATAAAAAATGTGCAAATGTGGGTTTTTATAGCAGAAAGATGAAGGGGATAGAAATTAGCCCAAAATGGCCAATAAACTACAAATTCTGAGCTGAAAACCACTCCTCCAGGGACAGATAGGCTGCTCAAAGCTCCCCACTCTCACTGGTGAACAGAGAAACTTCCTTCTATCCAAGCAAGGTATGGGCAACACAGAAACTACAATACAGCCCTAGATTCAGCAAACTCTGAAAACTGGACTCTACTAGCTTCAGAAAGGCAGGAAACAAGTGTAGACTAGGTTATTTATTTGTTTTTTTCTTTTGTTTTTTTAAGACGTTAAGGCAAGTAAAACAAAATAATCACTTTAAAGCACAGTAAAACGGCTATCACACTTGAGTGTGTGTTAAAACAGTTTAAATGCTCACAGAAATGATTTTAAAAGTGCAAACAGTAAGTACAATAAACAGCTGGAATAGGCGTTTTAGTATCAAATAAACACTAGAAACCGAGCGTTTAGGCAGAATTACAATATCTAGCAGGAAACAAGCCAAAAAAGTACTTACATCTAACCAAAGTCTCTCTTTTTCCTTCTGCTGCATTAGGACTCTGCAGATCAACTGGGCAGGTTTTTGCTGAGCTGAAACAAGTGCAAAAAATGCTCAGATGCGGGTTTTTATAGTGAAAAGATGAAAGGGATAGAAATTAGCTCAAAATGGCCAATAAACTACAAATTCTGAGCTGAAAACCACTCCACCAGGGACAGATAGGCTGCTCAAAGCTCCCCACTCTTACCGGTGAACAGAAAAACTTCCTTCTATCCAAGTAAGGTATGGGCAACACAGAAACTACAATACAGCCCTGGATTCAACAAACTCTGAAAATTGGACTCTACTAGTTTCAGAAAGGCGGGAAATAAGTGCAGAATAGGTTATTTTTTTGTTTTTTTAAGAAGTTAAGGCAAATAAAACAAAATAATCACTTTAAAGCACATTAAAACGGTTATCACACTTGAATGTGTAGTCTGCAACAATTAAAACAATTTAAATGCTCACAGAAATTATTTTAAAAGTGCAAACAGTGAGTGCAATAAACAGCTGAAATAGGCTTTTTAGTATCAAATAAATGCTAACTGAGGCGCTTAGGTGGAATTAGCAATATCTAGGAAGAAACAAGCCAAAAAGCACTTAAATCAAACCAAAGTCTCTTTTCTCCTTCTGCTGCTGTAGGACTCTGCAGGTCACCTGGGCAGGTTCGTCCTGAGATGATACAAGTGCACAATGATGCAGTGGATTTGTTATAGCAGAAAGATGAAAAGATAGAAATTAGCCCAAAATGGACAAAAACTACAAATTCTGAGCTGAACACCACTCCACCTAGGGACAGATAGGCTGCTCAAAGCTCCCCACTATCACTGGTGAGGAAACTTCCTTCTATCCAAGTAAGGTATGGGCAACACAGAAACTACAATACAGCCCTGGATTCAGCAAACTCTGAAAACTGGACTCTACTAGTTTCAGAAAGGTGGGAAACAAGTGTAGAAGTTGTTAAGGCAAATAAAACAAAATAATCACATTAAAGCACAGTAAAACGGCTATCACACTTGAGTGTGTAGCCTGCAACAGTTAAAACAGTTTAAATGCTCACAGAAATGATTTTAAAAGTACAAACAGTAAGTGCAATAAACAGCTGAAATAGGCTTTTAGTATCAAATAAATGCTAGAAACCAAGCACATAGGTGGAATTAGCAATATCTAGCAAGAAACAAGCCAAAAAAACTTAAATCAAACCAAAGACTCTCTTTCTCCTTCTGCTGCTGCAGATATCTGCAGGTCACCAGGTCAGGTTCTTGCTGAGCTGATACAAGTGCAAAAATGTGCAAATGAGGTTTTTATAACAGAAAGATGAAAGGGATAGAAGTTAGCCCAAAACGGCCAATAAACTACAGTTCTGAGCTGAAAACCACTCCTCCAGGGACAGATAGGTTGCTCAAAGCTCTCCACTCTCACTGGTGAACAGGGAAACTTCCTTCTATCCAAATAATGTATGGGCAACACAGAAACTACAATACAGCCCTGGATTCAGCAAACTCTGAAAACTGGACTCTACTACCTCCAGAAAGGTGGGAAACAAGTGTAGAATAGTTTTTTTTGTGTTTTTGTTTTTTTAAGAAGTTAAGGCAAATAAATCAAAATAATCACTTTAAAGCACAGTGAAATGGCTATTGCACTCGAGTGTGTAGCCTACAACAGTTAAAACAGTTTAAATGCTCACAGAAACAATTTTAAAAGTGCAAACATTAAGTACACTAAACAGCTGAAATAGGCTTTTTAGTATCAAATAAACACTAGAAACCAAGCATTTAGGCGGAGTTAGCAATATCTAGCAAGAAACAAGCCAAAAAGTACTTAAATCAAACCAAAGTCTCTCTTTTCACCTTTTGTTGTTGTAGGACTCTGCAGGTCACCTGTGCATGTTCTTGCTGAGCTGATAGAAGCATAAAAAATGTGCAAATGTGGGTTTTATAGCAGAAAGATGAAGGGGATAGAAATTAGCCCAAAATGGCCAATAAACTACAAATTCTGAGCTGAAAACCACTCCTCCAGGGACAGATAGGCTGCTCAAAGCTCCCCACTCTCACTGGTGAACAGAGAAACTTCCTTCTATCCAAGCAAGGTATGGGCAACACAGAAACTACAATACAGCCCTAGATTCAGCAAACTCTGAAAACTGGACTCTACTAGCTTCAGAAAGGCAGGAAACAAGTGTAGACTAGGTTATTTATTTGTTTTTTTGTTTTTTTAAGACGTTAAGGCAAGTAAAACAAAATAATCACTTTAAAGCACAGTAAAACGGCTATCACACTTGAGTGTGTGTTAAAACAGTTTAAATGCTCACAGAAATGATTTTAAAAGTGCAAACAGTAAGTACAATAAACAGCTGGAATAGGCGTTTTAGTATCAAATAAACACTAGAAACCGAGCGTTTAGGCAGAATTACAATATCTAGCAGGAAACAAGCCAAAAAAGTACTTACATCTAACCAAAGTCTCTCTTTTTCCTTCTGCTGCATTAGGACTCTGCAGATCAACTGGGCAGGTTTTTGCTGAGCTGAAACAAGTGCAAAAAATGCTCAGATGCGGGTTTTTATAGTGAAAAGATGAAAGGGATAGAAATTAGCTCAAAATGGCCAATAAACTACAAATTCTGAGCTGAAAACCACTCCACCAGGGACAGATAGGCTGCTCTAAGCTCCCCACTCTTACCGGTGAACAGAAAAACTTCCTTCTATCCAAGTAAGGTATGGGCAACACAGAAACTACAATACAGCCCTGGGTTCAACAAACTCTGAAAATTGGACTCTACTAGTTTCAGAAAGGCGGGAAATAAGTGCAGAATAGGTTATTTTTTTGTTTTTTTAAGAAGTTAAGGCAAATAAAACAAAATAATCACTTTAAAGCACATTAAAACGGTTATCACACTTGAATGTGTAGTCTGCAACAATTAAAACAATTTAAATGCTCACAGAAATTATTTTAAAAGTGCAAACAGTAAGTAAGTACAATTCTTCTTTCGGCTTTTTCCCAGTTAGTGGTCACCATAGCTGATCACCTGTCCGCTCATGATTAGCAGTGGAGTTTTATGGTGATGAGGTGCCAGCCCAGCTCCTAATCTTCCACAGAAGGCACATGCACACACACACACCTAGGGGCAATTTGGAGTGCCCAATCCACCTACAGCATGTCTTTGGGAGGAAACTGGAGCACCCAGAGGAAACACACATGACCACAGGGAGGACATGCAGACTCAGCACAGAAGGCACCCCAGCCAAGAATCAAACCAGAGAACCTCTTGCTGTGAGGCAGCAATGCTAACCGCTGCACCACCATTGCCGCCAAACAGTAAGACAGTACAATAAACAGCTGAAATAGGCTTTGTAGTATCAAATAAATGCTAGGAACCAAGCACATAGGCGGAATTAGCAATATCTAGCAAGAAACAAGCCAAAAAAGTACTTAAATCAAACCAAAGACTCTCTTTTCTCCTTCTGCTGCTGTAGGACTTTGCAGGTCACCTGGTCAGGTTCTTGCTGAGCTGATACAAGTGCAAAAAATGCACAAATGCGGGTTTTTTATAGTAAAAAGATGACAGGGATAGAAATTAGCCCAAAATGGCCAATAAACTAGAAATTCTGAGCTGAAACCACTCCTCCAGGGGCAGATAGGCTGCTCAAAGCTCCTCACTCTCACTGTTGAACACAGAAACTTCCTTCTATCCAAGTAAGGTATGGGCAACACAGAAACTACAATACAGCCCTGGATTTAGCAAACTCTGAAAACTGGACTCTATTAGCTTCAGAAAGGTGGGAAACAAGTGTAGAATAGTTTTTTTTTAATTTTTTTAAGAAGTTAAGACAAAAAAAAATAAACACTTTAAAGCACAGTAAAATGGCTATCACACATGATTGTGTAGCCTACAACAGTTAAAACAGTTTAAATGCTCAAAGAAACAATTTTAAAAGTGCAAACAGTAAGTAAGTAGAATGAACAACTGAAATAGGCTTTTAGTATCAAATAAACACTAGAAATCAATATATATATATATATATATATATATATATATATATATATGTATTTATATATATATATATATATATATATATATATATATATATTTGTATTTATATATATATATATATATATATATGTGTGTGTGTACACCTCAGTATTTATTGGTAATATATCTATATATTGTTGTACACATATATGGATCTCTGTGTATGTTTCTATTCAGGTATATATATTTATAGATACCAATCCTTCCTAATTGCACACTTGTCTCTTCCCTATTGTAAACTAGCTGTAAAAAAAGGTATGTTTGAGAAAACATCCTCAGAAAATACAGCTGAGATGGCTTACTGGTAAATTGCATAGGCTATGGTATGCAGGGTCCTAGGTTCAAGACCTGCAAGAGCTGTTTATTTTGTTGCTAAGCAGAACAAGGACTGCTGGATATAGAGTGGTTAAGACAGCTTTGAGCATGTTTGCGTGGGTTTGCATGACGGTAAGCGTGCTAACATGCCGTTAAACGATTAGGTGCTTATACCATGTAGGATTTGCTTACCATTGTGAAAATCTGCTTAGCATTTGCATTTAAGCAATGCTGAAACCTGCTAAGCATAGCTTAGCCCTGGTAACCAGTGATCACATTCCAGTCTGATAAAATAGCAGGGTAATGGCATCTTTAATAAGTGTACTTAATTCCCTGTACATAATATGCTTCTATATGCTGTCATTACAGTAGCAAGGGATGTGAGTATACTGTATGGGACACCTGGATATACATGCATAGTACCACAATGTTTTCTCTTCGGATTTGTTTCATACATGGATAGAATCCTAGGTTATAAGCAGTCACACTTGCATGTTACACCAGCTACAGTGCACTGGTTGACAGATATAGTTTAACACATATGGTATCATAACGTTAGTACTTTTAACAGTGCTTTTTCAAGTAAGTGTCAATTGCAGATTGTAGTACTGAAACTATACACCCCTGCATGCAAAGCTGGACTCTGAGCACTGAGTATCTTGTTCTAGGTGTTTGAGCTGTATGTTTATATGTATCTCCTATTGGATATTGATCTGATATGTTGATATTAATTGTAGACTACTATGTTCTTTGGACATGTCATTGAGGACTGCTGTCATGTAGTAATGGCATACCTTTCAGTTTCAGATGTGCATCTTTCTAAGCATTCATCCTAATGCATAACCTGTTGGTTATCTACTTTCTGTCTGTCCTCTGTACAGCTGTGCAGATGTCAAGTATTGCTACAGCCATACCACTATGTAG